>NC_033799.1:71750161-71759735 GCF_001876935.1 Asparagus officinalis | reverse complement strand
GGAGTTTTTTTTAATGAGGGTAGAGAGGAGGAAGAGGGGAAAGGAGGGTAAAAGTGCCCCCCCCCCCCCCCCCCCGATTTGGGCGGTAGAGGAGGGTAAAGGGGTGTAATGACATTCTTACCCCCATCAAAACAAATAAAAAGCCTGATGTGTTATTAGTATAAAGTTATTTATGTAAATTTACATATATTTACTTCCTTTCACCTTCATTCACCTTACTCAACTCCCAAACAACATATTACAATTCTCTTCCCTTCCCTTTCCTTCCATTCTCATTGTTTACCTTTCCTTCTCTTCCCTTAGGGCCTGTTTGGATTCGTAGGGGGTGAAGGGAAGTTAAGAGAAACTGAGAGAAGGGAAGAGAAGGGAAGGGAAGGGAAGGGAAGGGAGTTCCCTTCTCCTTGGTTACACCCCAATTTGAAGGGTAACAAATTTTATACTATTAGGGGGTGAACCAAGGGGAACTAGGCGTGAATTAACTTCACCTCCTAAGTGTTCCCAAACAAGGTGAATGGAGGTGAATGGTTCCCCTAACTTTCCCTTCACCCTCATTCCCTCATCCAAACAGCTTAGTTACCCTCCAATTTGGGGTGTAACTAGGGCTGTCCAAAACAGCCGCCGGCCGCGCGGCCCCGGCCGGCCGTGGCCCGCGCTCGGCCCGGCCTCGGCCCGGAAACCCGGGCCAAGTCCGGCGCTCCCGGCCGGCCCGGGCCGGCTCTTTTTGTGCCCGGCCCGGCCCAGAATAGTAGTTTTTTTATTTTTTTTGTTTTTTATTTGTATTATATTATATATGTATATTATAAAATATTATATATATGTATATATATGTATTATAATATATTCTTTATATTGTATAATATATGTATATATATAATATATGTATATATAACATATTTCTATATATGTATAATATGTCATATGTGTGTATATATATACTCTCTCTTAGTATATAAGTATATATAAGTATACTCTCTCTTATGTAAGTATAGTATATGTATAAGTATATATAAGTATACTTTCTCTTATATAAGTATATATAAGAATACTCTCTCTTATATATGTATAATGTATGAATGTATGTATATATAATACTCTCTCTTAGTATATATGTATATATAAGTATACTCTCTCTTATATATGTATACTCTCTCTTATATAATATATTTCTATATATGTGTATAATATGTCATATGTGTATGTATATATATACTCTCTCTTAGTATATATTATATATAAGTATACTCTCTCTTATATAAGTATATATATGTATAAGTATATTATAAGTATACTTTCTCTTATATATTATATATATATATATATATATATATATATATATATATATATATATATATATATAATATATATATATATATATATATATATATATATATATATATATATAATAATATATATACTCTCTCTTTAGTATATATGTATTATATAAGTATACTCTTTTATATATGTGTGTGTGTATACTCTCTCTCTTAGTATATAAGTATAGTATATTACAACGGTTACTTCCCTATTGGCCCAACGAGCAACGGCTACAGGGTTACTTATGCAATTCTCTCTCTCTTAAATTATAACTTATAAATATATACAATATATTTACATATAATATATGTATATATAATATATAGTTACATAATAATTTAGAAGTATATACTAATACATAATTATATAAAATAATAATAATATTAAACTAGATTTTTAGCATTTTTTATCAAAAAAAAGAAAAGAAATTTAAAAAAACTAGGTGGATGAACTTATCTATTGTGATGGTGATGAATTCCAAAATAAATTGTATACTTTTAATTTGTAAATGATTTATTAATTATTAATACAAGAATTTATTTTTATAATTTTTTATTTATAATTTATGTCATTTTAAGTGATTAATAAAAATATTATTTTTTTTTATTTTTTTTGTCTTTTTTATAATTTAAACTTAAATAAAATTTAAAAATTTGAAAAAAAAAATTTAAAAAAAAAGAAAAACCCGGCCCCGCCGGCCCAGAACCCGCTCGGCCGGGCCAGGCCCGGGCCCGGACCAGCCCGGGGTACCCGCGGTCGCGCGTCGCCGGCTCCGGTTTTGCCCGGCCCGGGCCCGGATTTTCGGGCCGGCCCGAATGGACAGGCCTAGGTGTAACATTTTGACACAAATTCCCCTCTATCCTTCTAAATATAACTCCCAAACAAGATTAAAATTACATTTCCCTTCCTCCTTCCCCCTCTCTGCCCTCAATCCAAACATGCCAAAAAGTACCTGATGCCTTGAAGCCAAAAGATCATCTACATCCCTAACGGATCAAAATATTGATGCGCGTTTGACGAAATGTCAATTGTTTATCCCTTCCTAAATTTCGTGACGCTCGGCTTTCTCGTGAACTCCAACTTCACGTCTACGATGACAATGCCTAAGCCGCCAACGAGATAATATCGTACAAAATATTAAAACGTCGCTAAACAAAATATCTTCATCGGTCACAACTAAGAGCATCTCCAACCACAAAACCCAAAATAGTGTAGTTTTTACACCAAGTTGGTGTAGTTTTTACACCAAATCATTATTACATCTCCAACCCATTACACCAAATTTTACACCAAAAAAGAATATTCCTTTTATGATTCTTATCTTTTAAATTTTTTTACCTATTTTAAATATTTAACAAATTATATATTATATAATTATATAATACATTACATATAATTAATTATAATAATATATTTTATGAATAAAATACAAATATAAAAATAATTCTTAATCAAGGAAAGTGGCTTTCCATCAAAGCCCCAGATCCCCCAAATTTCTTCTCCTCCTCTTCAACCTTCTTCCCTTTTTCAAACCCAGCAAGCTTCTCCTCTTCCCTCACCCCCAACAAGCTTCGAAGCCTTCTGTGAATCAAATCATCAAACACTTGAAACCTCAAGACCAAATCCACAACATGCTGAGCCTCCTTCCTCTGCTCGTGGGCTTGAAGCAGCACCGATTCTTTCTTGCCTGTTGAAGGATGGAGAAGAGCTCGGGGGACATTGGGGGCTTCTGCAAAAATAAAAAAAAGGTTAAATTACTGCGCCAAAGCTACAGTATTGCGCCAAATCTGGCGCAATACTGTAGCAACTCATCAAAATAGCGCTGGATTTAACGCTCGGTTGGAGGGGGGATTTAGCGTTGGGTTTGCGTCATCTTGGTGATTTACCGCTCGGTTGGAGATGCTCTAATGCATCCCCAATATGAGACGTAACGAATAATTTCGATTGATGTCACGTATCCAATTAGACCGTTGTATTGATGTTTTGCTGAGAATAGATGGTCTCATGTCCATTAAATTTTTTTTTAAAACAGATCCATTTGCAAAAATGTTCCTAAAAAAAGACCTGTTTTGAAAATATTCGTAAAAAACGACCTAGTTTCAGCCTCAGGCTGAAACTGGGTCGTTTTTTGTGAAAAATGTTCCCAAATTTCACGGGAGTTGAATTCCCGTGAAGTTTTTTTCAAAACAAAATTTCAAGGGAGTTGAAGTCCCGTGAAGTTTTGTTATGAAAAAACTTCACAGGAGTTCAACTCCCGTAAAGTTTGGGAACATTTTTCCCAAAAAACATCCCAGTTTCAGCACTGAGCCTAAAACTAGATGGTTTTTTAAAAATAAAGTGGAAACATGTCTTTTTTTGGGAATAAATTTGCAAAAGGGTCTGTTTTCAAAAATTGTCCTTTTTTTTTTTCATCCTTTACAGGCAACTACTAGGGAGGTGAAGTACTGAACAGAGGAAGGGTGTAACCTCACAGGCGGTGACCATAACCTTCATCTACTCCTTTCTAAATTCTATCTCTTCGCCTCATCCAATTGCTCTGTAACGCAGCCGTCATTTCGGACACCCATAAACTAATTTTCTCGAAATAAAAGAACACAACAGAAAATAGTGGGACCCATTATTCTCCCGAACACAATTTTTTTTTTATAAACTAGTCCGTCGTGTAATTGAATTTCCTTTCGGGTCCCCAAATTCTCGTAAGCTATTTTGGAAATGGTCCCTCCAATCATTGAGATCGCTACCATATCTCACAATTTTTAGAAATTAATCTCTCAAGTTAAAAGTAGAAGCAGCAATTAGAGCGAGTAACTTTAAACATCTTATGTGAATTAGGAAACCTGATAGCTGGTTTTCATAGTTTTAAGGAACCTATGAATTAACGGGTCCGATAGCAATTTTTGATGATACGAGGGGCTAATTCGAATTAAGCTATAGAAGTTGGGGGGCCTCTCTGCTAGCGATGTCAATGATTTCGTGTGCAATTGACTCAACCTCCATTAAAAATACCTGATTTGGTGTAGTCGTACTTTCCCCTTGAAACTTTCTTTGGTCAAAAAGTTCATTGTTATAGTCTCTCTGTTCCTCTCTCCTCGTTTCTTTCTTCCTCCTCCTCCTCCTCCTTCATTCCTCTCTTCTAAAAATGTCTTCATCACCCTTGAACTCAGTAGCCCAATGGGTCCAAACCAACTACGCAGCCCCCATTGATTCGGTTCACCAGGGGTTGAGAATCGCCTATGTTGTTTTCTCTTTCTGCGCCGCTCTCTTCATTGGATTCCTCAAAGGTTCCACCTTTTTTTTTATTTTTTTTTTATTTCGTGCAAAAAGCTCAGTTTTCGTCGTGGGTATTTATCAAAACAAGCTTTTGTTGCTGCTGCTGCTGTTGTTCGTATGTGCAGCTGTGGTGGTGGGACCCATCGCGGGGCTTCTGCTGATGGTTGGGAACGTTGGGGTGATTCTGGGTCTTTTCCCCTTTCATGTGTTCTGGACCGTCTACTCTCTTCTCAAGTTGAGTTTTAGTTTCTCCCTCTGTTTTTAGCTCGTTATTTCTTTATTATTATTGTTATTATTATTTTTTCTAGTTTTCATGTCTGACCTCTAGTGCTGTTGGGTGATTTTGAATTTTGAATTTTGTAATGAGACGCCAATTTCTTAAAATATGCGAGTATTAGTATGTGATTTCTTTAAAAACTTATGAGAGGACGTTATGCAATTTAAGGGTATTGTTCGTGTTATAAGTTTTGGATGTTAAGAGGAAATGTCTGTTTGTATCACCGGAAATTGTGTTTTTGGTTTCAATCATGGATGGGGTTTCAAAAGCATGAGATGTTATGGTAGTGGAACAAATTGTGATGTCTTCTAGCCATGATTCGCTCTCAAAATGCTTATATGCTTTTACATAATTGAGTAGATATATATGCACGTACATGCATCTGATGGTGAACATTAATGCGCTTATGAGATTTATAATTTCCAAACTCCGTGGGTGCTGTCCCAAGCTAGAATAAAGGAGAATGGTTGTGTTAGGTAGTTGACAGCCAGCGTAAAACATAGTCGAATCCACATGCAAAATGAGTCCTATTATATACTCGTTGGGGCATCCCCACCGCGACGCGTTGCATCGATCCCACTCCGATGCAATGATAAGTAAGAAAAAGTGGTTAGCTAGGGCATCTCCCGGAAGCGACAAATTACATCGATGTCACCCCTGTGTAATGATAAGTAAGCAAATGTGCCTTAAGAATCTACAATCCTCTAATAGGGTACATAATAGTATTAGGCATAGACTAGAACGGTCTAAAAGGGAAAATGGTAGAAAACGCTTACAAGAAAATATAATTAGATTAGCTACTTGGAATATAGGGACACTTACCGAAAAGACAATGGAATTAGTGGATGTCATGATTAGAAGAAAGATAAATATAATTTATTTACAAGAAACTAAATGGATAGGTGAAAAATCTAGAAAAATTGAAAAGACTGGATATAAATTTTGATACACGGAAAAAGATAAGAATAGGAATGGAGTGGGAGTTTTTGTAGATAATATAATAAAAGAAAGTGTTGTAGATGTAAGAAGAGTTGGAGATAGAATAATACTAATAAAAGTTGTCTTAGGTATAGACGTTATTAATATTATTAGTCAAATAGACTTTTTTCTTACTAGAATACGAATAGGTTAATATGCAAGGATTATAAAGTTATACTAGGAGAGAGTTTAAGTACACAACATAGATTGATGGTTTTAGACATATCTATTAAAAAGTGGAGTAGATAAACTAACGTGAACAAGATTAAAAACTAAATGGTAGAAATTAAAAGGAGAGAATTTAATACATTTTAAAGATAAGATAATGAAAGAAGATATATGGAACATAGATAATAAAACTAATATTATGTGGAATAGCATGTCTTCTTGTATTAGGAAAGTGGTTAAAGATATACTAAGAGAATCTAAAGATTGTATTAGACGGTAAGGAGAGTTGGTGATGGAATGAGAGTGTGCAAAAGGTTATTAGAGAGAAGAAAATTTTACATAAAGAGTGACAGAAGTGTAGGAGTAAGAAAAATTTAGAAAAATATAAACTAGTAAGGAAGGAAATAAAAAAAGCGGTTAGTGAGAATAAATACAAAGCTTATGAATTTTTTTATAAGAAGTTAGATTCTAAGAAGGGAGAGAAAGATATATATAAGCTTGCTAAGATTAGAGAAAAGAAGAGTATTGATCTGGGTAATATTAGGTGTATTAAAAGTGAGAATCAAAGAGTTCTAGTGACCGACGAGGAAATAAAAGAGAGGTGGTGGGGTTACTTTTATAAATTGTTTAATGATAATCAAACAAGTGAGCAAAATAGAGATTTTGACCATATAGTGAATAATAGGAACTATATATATTGTCGTAAAATTAGGATTAGCGAGGTTAAAGATACTCTAAAGAAAATAAAAAAGTGGACGAGCCGTAGGACTAGACGATATCCCTATTAAAGTTTGGAAATATCTTAGAGATATTTTGGAGATATAGGCTTAGGATGGTTAACTAAACTATTTAATAAGATTATCGAGACAAAAAAATGCCGGATGAGTGGAGGATTAATATTTTGATACCAATATATAAGAATAAAAGGGATATACAAAATTATTTAAATTATCGAGGTATTAAACTCATGAGTCATACTATGAAACTTTGGGAGAGCGTAATTTAGCAAAAACTAAGAAAAAAAAACGTGTATCTGAAAATCAATTTGGTTTTATGCCTGGAAGGTCAACTATGGAACTATACATATTTTGAGAAGGTTGACGGAGAGATATAGAGAGAAGAGAAAGGATCTACATATGATTTTTATCGATCTAGAAAAAGCTTATGATAGAGTACCTAGAGAGGTAATATGATGGGTGTTAGAAAAGAAACATGTATCTAGTATATATATTGATGTGATTAAAGATATCTATGATAGAGTAATAACTAGAGTAAGAACTAATGAAAGAGAGACTAAACCATTTCCTATTACCGTAAGTTTACACCAAGGGTCAACTTTAAGTCATTATCTTTTTGCATTAGTTATGGACCAACTTACTAAGCACATTCAAGATAAAATTCCATGGTGTATGTTATTTCTTGATGATATAATATTAGTTAATGAAACTAGAAGAGACATTATTGCTAAAGTAGAAAGATGGAGACAAGCTCTTGAGTCTAAAGGTTTTAGAAATAGTAGAACAAAAACAGAATATATGGAATGCAGTTTTAGTAAAAGTAGGAAAGAAAGAGAGCCTATGGTACATATTAATAGCCAAAAAATACCTAAAACTAATTATTTTTGCTATTTAGGATCTATCATTAGGCATGAAGTGAGATAAGGGATGATGTTGTGCATCGAATCAAATCGGGATGGTTGAAATAGAGGAGTGTTTCGGAAGTCTTATGTGATCGTAGAATATTAATGAAACTAAAGGGAAATTTTTATAGGACGATTATAAAACCAACTATGCTTTATGAGTCAGAATGTTGGGCAATTAAAAATCAACATGTTCAAAAAATAAGTGTAGCAGAGATGAGAATGTTGCGATGGTATTGTGGGTATACATTAAAAGATAGGATAAAAAATAAATGCATCTGTAGTATATCAGAGGTTACGCCTATTGAGGATAAAATGAGAGAGAATAGATTAAGATGGTTTGATCATGTATAAAGGAGACCCTTTAGTGCACCGATTAAGAAAAGTGATAATATTAGAGTTAATGGGGCTAGGAGATCTAGAGGTCGACCTAGAATGACTTGGTCAGAAGTAATTAAGAAAGATATGATTAAGATTAACGTAACGAAAGAAATGACCCGCAACAGAATGGAATAAAAAAATATGATTCATGTAGTCGATCCCAAACATTTGGTATAAAGGCTTGGTGGTGGTTGTTGTTATTAGATTTATAATTTTCACAAATATTTTTCTGATGCTTAACAATTCTTGATGATTGTAAAGTAGGATAGTGTAATTTGGAAGTCGGCTTCTGGAGCTAGCTTTAAATTTCCGCACCTTCATATCACGCCATTACTTTGAAATACGTGAAAAAAGTTCTCTACTTACAATTTCAAGCCACAATCTTTGATTTCGGTTATTTAATTGTTAAAACTTAGTTACTTGTTGGCTTATGACCACTGTGCATTATGTCTTATGCAAACTTAGTTCTTCTGAATCTCTAATATTTACTATGTTGAATCCCAACATGAAAGGCTAGAACCTATCTTCTTTAATCGCACACATTTAAACAATTGTGTTGAAGGTCATGATTTGATGAAGTAAGGTCGAAGTGATACTTCTTTAGAATTTAGTGTCTAGGTGTGTCATGCAAATAAATTTCCTTGTCCGTGCTACTTAGTATGGTTATAGGATAATTTTTGTTTACACTTCACAGTTATAACTCTGTACTGAGCTCGATCCATTTCGTAGAGATCATGTGTATGTAGTATACTGTTGAGAGGAAAAGGGAAACTGTCATTTATCTGAAGTTCTTGTGGAATACATAGAAGCAAGAACACTAATGCTTCATTAACCTCCAAAAAGTTAGGCTCCTATCCTCTTATTATTATGATTTAGAGCAGTAACTGTTTAATATCTTAACAAAGCCTGTTACTTAAACTCTCTTTCCCATATAACTATCCTCTTCATGCTCAAATTTTTATTATCATTTAACGATGAGATAAAATCTGAAGATATAACATCCTAATTCAAGCTTCATTGATGCTTACAGGACTAATAGGATAAATTTGGCTCTTAAATTTGCACTTCTACTTGCCCTTCCTATACTCTTTGCCCTATGGTTGGCCCTTGGCATCTTCGGCAGTGTCCTTGTTGGAATTGGCTATGGATTCTTCACACCGTGGATCTCTACTTTCGAAGCATTCAGACAAGATAGTGAAGCAAAGAAGTTCCTCCATAGCATTGTGGTAAATAAAAGCAAAGTTCAATACATGTCTCTTCTCTTATGGGTTTTTTTCATCAGTTATGAATAGACAATGAATTAATAGTTTGATGATCAATTAGGACGGCACATGGGGGACAGTTAAAGGAAGTTGCACAGTGGTGAGAGACTTTGCAGATATTTGCTACCACTCATTCCCAGTTTATTTGAAAGAATTACGGGATTGTTCAGGGGATAATGAAACTCATTCAATCAGGTGCCTAACTTCTGCTAATTGTTCTCTTCATAGTTAAAGTTGATTTAGTTATTTGGTTCATTTATCATTGGATTTATCATGTAAAAGACA
>NC_033799.1:71676611-71750140 GCF_001876935.1 Asparagus officinalis | reverse complement strand
ATCAAGCATGCACATGCAGAGAGGATGATTTATGAACAACTGGATTGGTTATCATGATTTATGAACAACTGGATTGGCTATCTTACAAATTCCAGGACATCCTATGCTTCAAATAATTACCTTTTTGTATGGTATGAGAAGTGATAAGATGTTGTTACAACAAATCCACAGAGATTATAAAATGCTCAAGCATGAGTTCAAGCGCAAACAATGAGAAAAAGGAGTTAATATACATGGTTTGGCTTTTGGCCTTCATTGATTCACTAATTAAAATTATGAGCTAGTATTAACAGAACATACTAGCATTTTCTGTTGTAGATTTATTATTGTTGATAAATTCCAAGAAACCTCCGTCTATATTCTGTTGTTTCCAAGAAATGTCCACACTAAAAAGTTGAACAAAAGAGTCCATCATCTATGATTTTTAATCATTAATGTAACCACTAGTTCTATGATGGAGTTTTGTCCTTCAGATGTTTGGGTAGACGTCTGCCTGCAAACTCTAGGTTAATTAGAAAAAAAAAATTAGTTTTTTTATTTTATCTCTTCTGTAGCTTTTTGTTCTCTATATTCTTCATTTCATCTCCCTACATCTGTGAATTCTAAAGGGAAAAGGTCCTTCTGGATACCCAAGAGGATCTAGCTGAGTTGATAAGTTGCCTATGAGCAGTACTCCAATGTCTCAAATTCGACTCTCTTAGGGAGTACCCACAGGAATTTAATTTTCTAGAATAACTGAGGTCGTGCATTGAGGGTGCCCTTTAGCCACGCCTGAGGGTTTGATACCCATGGTTTGAAGGATAGTGGGGAAGTACCCTCGCCAAACCCAAAAAAAAAAAAAAAATCCTTCAAGATGTCAACCCAAGTGAAAACGTTTATCCAGACATCTGAAGAACAAAACTCCATTACAAAATTACAGTTTCATTGATCGTCATCAATGAGGTGTGCTTTTTATTGAACTTTTCAGATGAGAGGGTTTTGTTTTGTTTTTATTTGGGGGGTGGCAGCAGCTGGGGTGCTTGTTGTCAAGTCCCTGTCACAACACCAAAACTCCAAAACTCCAAAGTTGTGATGAGGTGTTGAGAGTAATAGTTTCGTACCCTAACACTTGTAATTTACCCTACATTATATTCAGTTTTAAGTCAATATAGTAGATTTGACAGCTAAAATTTATATGCAGGTTGATGGAGGTGCCAGCTTGTGTTGTCGTGGGTCTAATGGGTCTAGTTGTGGATATCCCACTTTTCACTGTCATAGCAATAATAAAGAGTCCATATATGCTCTTCAAAGGTTGGCAGAGGCTGTTACATGATCTCATAACCCGAGAAGGCCCTTTTCTTGAAACAGCTTGTGTTCCAATTGCTGGCTTAACAATTCTTTTTTGGCCACTTGTCGTTGTTGGGAGCATTTTATTGGCTATCATCTCGAGCATATTTATTGGCTTATATGGATCAGTTGTCGTGTATCAGGTGAACTTGTGGTGCTATTGAAGTATTTTTACTTTAGATCCTATCTTATATTGAAATCTAACTTGTGCTGCTATTTTGTCCAGGAAAGATCTTTCCAGAGGGGAGTTGCTTATGTCATTGCCATGGTGTCAGAGTTTGATGAATATACAAATGATTGGCTTTATCTTAGAGAAGGGTCTATTCTTCCAAAGTAGTTGTTCTTTCCTTTTTCCATGGTTTCAGAGTTTCACATTTTCTCATTCATGGTTTTCACTAGAAACTTTGATTTGTCATAACTCAAAGGGTTATCAGCACTTTGGTACCCAACATTTACTCTGTTTTGACTTTGATACCCCAATGCTTTTTGCAACACTTTGACACCCCAAGTTTACACCTTTTTTAACTTTAAATTGGGGTATCAAACTGTCAAAAATATAACTATTAAAGTTGAAAAACGTTTAACGTCTGGGGGTATCAAAATGTCGAAAAAAGGGTAAGGGTATCAATGTCAGAATAGGTGTAAATTTTGCGGCATCAAAGTGTCAGATAAAAACGTTGGGGCAAAGTTAAAAAAATGTAAACCTTAGGGTATTGAAGTGCAAATAACCGTAGTTCAAACTACAAACTTTGATTTGTCATAACTGAACTACTTGTTAATTCCTTTAAGAGATTTTCCAATAGTTCAAGGAGGTTTAATATAATATTGAAAGTTCATGGGGGTTTCTTTGACTTGTATAGTTTCGTATGGAAGGGGATGTTGTGCAAAAATCCCCAAACTTCTTGGGTTTTTGTAAAACTTACCCATTTTGTTAAGTATGAAGTCATTGATCTATGATATTTTTTATTTCTCTAGCCAGTTGTCTCATAGGACTAGTTTCTGTAATACTTGTTTTGTATTGCACATTCAGGCCAAAATACCGGAAGAGAAAAGTATCTCACTCAGCTGAACTTTCAGTTGGAAGTAGTGTTGTTAAAGGAGGAAAAGCTGGCTCCAGTTCTTCAGGTGCACCTGCAATGTTGGTGCCCAACTTGGGTCCTTCAAGATCTGTCAGAGAGGCAATCCAAGAAGTTAAGATGGTGCAGGTAAAATTTTTTTACTTCTAATTTGTATCTTAAGAGTTTTGTTGTCAAAACAATATCCACCTGGACCTCTTTAACTACTTGGTCCTGCATCATTAGCTTAGTTTCTCAAATCCTAGTATTTATTGGTTGAATATTAAAAAGGATTAATGGCAGATAATTTCCATATACTGTGAGGGTATAGATCTATACCTCTATTTAATAGCACTTCACCCCTTAACTTCAGACTGCATTATTGTCCCTCTTAGATTGAGATATCACAAGGTAACGGACAAAAGACTAAATTCCCTTTAAATCGATGTAACAAATAACGTGGTCTGAATTCTAGGAGGTTTGAGTGCTAATAGGAAAGTTTAGGGGGCATGCTTCTGTAATTAACCCTATATAAAAATATTGACAATGTAATTCTCGTATAATTTTTATCTGAAAATGTCTAGCAAGATTTAAGAACTTAGTCTCAGTTCTGGTCCTGGTTTGAGCTGTCATTATGAATTTTGGTTTTCGTATTTTTTCAAAAATTAAAACACGCAGAAGTATTCTAAGTAATTTATAATCGTGAAATAGTATAACTAAATTAAAGTTTAGCTATAGTATTTAGCGAGATAATGATCCTAAACATAGGCTATTTTTGGAGACCATGGATGAGCTTGAATATTTTTAAGTGCTGGTTTACACGCTTTTACATGGTTATGGACAAGTGTCTGAATGTTCTAAAATGTCCAACGCGGCAAAAGATAAGCAGTAGGATATAAGGACATGGATAAATGACCACACATATTCTTGATCTGTGTATTGGAGTATAAATTCGTTATATTTATTCTTTAATACTGTCAGTTTACTCACCTTTACATTTGACTTGGTTAAAATGTAAATGCATTACATGGTTTTGATGATTGAGTTAGTAAAAAGAGATGATATTTACTAAACTTATGTTCTAACATGCCCCCACATATTGTGTGCCCTCTTCATGAACTGAAACCTGAATTTTTTATTCACAAAGATACTTTTTAAATCTGCTTCGAATGCGTGCCTGATGGACTTTGATCCTGGATTGCTCCATTACCATTTTACAGTTCCTTGCAGTACACGCCTGATGCCACAACCCTCTAAAAGTTGTGGTGAAAATTTATTGTTATTATCTTATGTTCTGACAATAAATAAGTCTTGTTTCTATTTATTTATTTTT
This sequence comes from Asparagus officinalis, assembly GCF_001876935.1. Lineage (NCBI taxonomy): Eukaryota > Viridiplantae > Streptophyta > Magnoliopsida > Asparagales > Asparagaceae > Asparagus > Asparagus officinalis. The sequence goes on along the minus strand of NC_033799.1, from coordinate 71,746,426 downwards.
ACTATTGAATTGTATTTATGTTTCCTCTTAAGCATATCCCTTCAGTGCAAAAATACACAGATTGTTTCCTCAAGGAGTCATGTTCAAATTCTAGCACACATATATCCAAGTGCAATGCCAGGTTCTTCATGACAACATTTTGTGAAAGGGTGCATCATAATTTTGGCACCTATTATGAAAAGGGTGTCTTTTCCCCCATTTGATCACATTTTGCTCAAATCTGACCAAATTCATATCTAGGAGCGGATTAAAAAGAAATACCGTTCTGCAAAACCGAGGCTGTGGCAAAAACTTAAAGAGCACTGATTATAATACTTTGGTTTAATTCTCTCCTTCTCTTACACATTTATCTTGCGCGTTGATGTTCATATAAAATAATGACTTCATTTCCAATGAATGTATAAATTGACAGAACTTTATTGTACAGATATGGGAGGAGCTAATGAAATGCTGTGAATTGAAAGGAAAGGAACTACTAGATGCAAATGCCTTTTCGTCGGTTGACCTAACCGAGTGGTTAAGGACAAAGGGAACCAACCAAGAAACAATTGGCCTCGGCCTCCCATCCTACGCTTTGTTGCACAGTATACTTTACTCAATCAATGCTGGCTCAGCCGGTCTACTTCTTAGCTCAGGTACTGAACTTAACCATCTGAACCGGCCTCAGGATCGGTTGATGGATTGGCTTTTTCAACCTATAATTGTTCTCAAGGAGCAAATAAAGGTTATAAGAATGGGTGATGATGAGGTGAGGTTCTTGGAGAAGTTGGTTCTGTTTATTGGTGACGTGCAAGGGATGGAATCGTGGGATAATGGATCTGTGGCTCCTCAGGATGCTCTCAAGGCTGCTCAAATACAAGCAATTAGTAGAAGGTATGTGGTTTCTTCTTTCTCATGTTAGACATACTTCTTGCATTATTTTATGCTCTAAAGATAAAGAGTAGAGAAATAAGGATCTACTCTCACATAGATAAGAGAGGTAATTAATCACACCCTCACAATTCCAGAGGGAATCACAACCCTCAATCAAATGATCCAGTAATTCGCAATCAACATAACATCATACTTCTAATTACATCAAACTCTTTTATTAGAGATGCAAATCTCAAACATCCACCTACTAGATCAAGCCTAAGAACTCATACTTCAACCATGTAATATGATCTAACCAAATCAAATCTCTAACTTATTCTCATCTTGTCTGAAAGATAAGAATAATATCTAAAGCATACAAATCAGACCGACCATTGAAGCTAGTCCTCTTTTGGGCTTCCCCATGTTGCATGGGTACTTCTACCCGGAGCAGTACCTGTGTCCTTGTTGCGCGCAGCGGAAATTTCGGCAGCACTTCGGCAGCACAACAAGAGAGTCAGATCGCAATAAGAATTCTTGTTTCTCAAAGGGAACAAGAATTCTTATTGCGATCTTCAGTTGGGTGGTTCCTAATTCTATCAAATTTGTTCTTTCTCTACAATTTGGAGTTAGTTCGCAATGGGAGAAGAAGGTGAAAGCAGCAAATCGATGGCGGGTACAATACAAGTTGGTTTTCAAAACACCAAAATTAGTGTGGTGAAATATGACGGAAAAATCAACTTTGGTTTGTGGATGAGCGACGTACAGGATGCGTTAAATGCTCAGAATTTGGAAGAGACCATCATGGTCCACGAGAGGCCACCTAAATATGAAGAGGCGGTATGGGAGAAAATGAATAGGAACGCTTGTGGGGTGATCAGGTCCTGTTTGGAACAGGAGCTGAAGTATGATGTGATTGGGGTGACGTCTGCGATGAAGATGTGGGAAATTCTCAACAATAAGTACCTTACGAAGAGTGTTGAGAACCGATTGCACTTGCTGCGTAGGTTATTCAGATTCCAGATGTCCAGAGGCACCTCGCTTGCGGCTCATGTGAACAACTATACGAAGTTGTTGTCGGACTTGGCGAATGTTGATGAGAAGATATCGGATGAGTACAAGGCGATTATTTTGTTGGGCTCCTTACCGGATGAGGAGTATGATACCTTCGTGCTCACTTTGTTGAACGGGAGATCTTCTATCAGCTATAGTGAAGTGACTAACGCTTTGACGAACTACGATTTGAGGAGGAAGGATAAGGAGACTTCCCGCGCTAGTACTTCAGGAGAGGCCTTGTCGACAAGAGGTAGAAGCCCATATCCGAAAGGTGGTAACAGAGGGAGGTCAAAGTCTAGAGGCCGCCACCAATTAACAAAGAACCAATGTGCATTCTGCAAGGAGCAGGGACATTGGAAGAGAGACTGCCCGAAGCTCAAGGAGAAAGAGAATGGCAAGAAAAAGGGCCCGAAGGCCAATGAGGTGAACATTGCGAAAGGCGATGATTCCGATGATTCGTGCTTTTCTCTACTGATTACTCCGGAGGTGAACCATGTGGATGCATCAGATTGGATGCTTGATTCCGGCGCTACTTTTCATGTGACCCCTAGGCGAGACTGGTTTGCATCTTTTGAGAAAGTCGACGGGGGCGTTGTTGTCATGGGAAATGATCAATCCTGTGGCGTTTGTGGGATAGGTACCGTGCGGATTAGGATGCACGATGGAGTAGTCCGTGAGTTGAAGGAGGTGAGATTTGTTCCTCAACTGAAGAAAAATCTTATCTCAGTTGGAGCTTTGGAGGCGAAGGGATTCAAGGTGACTTTCGAAAACGCTGTAGCGAAGGTTACTAAGGGATCATTGGTGGTGATGAGGGGAGTCCGCAATCGGAATTTGTATTATCTGAAGGGAAGCACCGAGATTGGCCAGGTTGCTTCGGCTATTTCAGAAGCGGACATGAGCAGACTTTGGCACTATAGGTTGGGGCACACAGGTGAAAAGTCACTGCAGACATTGTGTAAGCAGGGGCTATCGAAGGGAGCCAAGAGTGGGAAGATTGAGTTCTGTGAGCACTGTGTTCTTGGCAAGAAGACGAAGGTGAAGTTCGGGACTGCCATTCATCAGACGAAGGGCATCCTGGATTACGTGCACACAGACGTTTGGGGTCCCACCAAGACTGCATCACTTGGTGGTAGACATTGGTTCGTCACTTTTGTAGATGACTATTCTAGGCGTTGTTGGGTGTACACCATGACGAAGAAGAGTGAAGTCCTAGATTTGTTTGTGGAGTGGAAGAAGAGATTGGAACTGCAGACTGGGAGAAAGATCAAGACGTTGCGATCCGACAACGGTGGTGAGTATACTTCTGACCCCTTTCAGCAGCTATGTCGAGACGAGGGCATAGAGAGACACTTCACGGTTAGTCATACACCGCAGCAAAATGGGGTGGCAGAGAGGTTGAATCGGTCTTTACTGGAGAAGATCCGATGCTTATTGTCGCAGAGTGGTTTGGAGAAGATCTTTTGGGCTGAGGCACTTACATATGCGAGCCACCTCATTAATAGGCTGCCTTCATCTGCGATTGAGGGGAAAACCCCTATGGAGATGTGGTCGGGAAAGCCAGCACATGACTATGACCAGCTCAAGGTATTCGGGTGCCCTGCATATTATCATGTTAGAACTGATAAATTGGAACCTCGAGCTAGAAAGGCCATATTTGTAGGATTCAAGCGTGGTGTCAAGGGATACAAGCTTTGGGATCCAGTGGATAAGAAGATTGTGCTGAGTAGGGACGTCACATTCGATGAGGCTTCTATCTTGAAGCTTCCCAGCTCTCATCAGGTGGAGAGCGATCCGACGGAGGAGATATCGCAGGTGGTGGAGATCGATGCAGCTCCACATTGTCCAGATGGTACAGTATCCATGCAGGTGCCGACTGAGGTGACGCCAGGCGAGCACGACGGTGACACGGAGGATACGAGTACAAATGTGCAGGATCAGGAACCGACGGCTCAGGTTCAGGATTCTATTGCGGCTAGGAGACAGAGGAGAAACATACAGATGCCAGCACGGTATGCCGACACAGTTGCGTATGCACTTCCGGTGGAGAGTATCGATGAGTTAGTGCCTACTACATTCAGAGAGGCCGAGCAGAGTTCGGAGGCTGATTCGTGGCAGGTGGCTATGCAGGAGGAGATGGAATCTCTTCATAAGAACGATACATGGGAGCTTGTTGAGCTTCCAAAGGGGCGGAAGGCAATTGGTTGCAAGTGGGTATACACGAAGAAGGAGGGCATTGAAGGCACTCCGTTGAGATTCAAGGCTAGGTTGGTTGCGAAGGGCTATGCACAGGAGGAAGGTATTGACTATAATGAGGTTTTCTCTCCGGTGGTGAAGCATTCTTCGATTCGGATTTTGCTAGCTTTGGTGGCACAGTATGGTTTAGAGTTAGATCAGTTGGATGTGAAGACGGCATTTCTTCATGGTGATCTTGATGAAGAAATATATATGACTCAGCCATTGGGATTCCGAGCTGCAGGGAAAGAAAAATTAGTTTGCAAACTGAAGAAATCGCTATACGGTTTGAAGCAGTCTCCTCGACAGTGGTATAGGCGATTTGATGGTTTTATGATTGGTCATTCGTACACTCGGAGCCAGTTGTTTGCAGATTAAAGAAATCGCTATACGGTTTGAAACAGTCTCCTCGACAGTGGTATAGGCGATTTGATGGTTTTATGCTTGGTCATTCGTACACTCGGAGCCAGTTTGATCCTTGCGTATATTTTCGCAAGTTGAAAGGAGGTGCGTACATTTATTTGTTGCTCTATGTCGATGACATGTTGGTTGCCTCTATTTCCAGGTCGGCTATAGATGAGTTGAAAGTTCAGCTTTCAAATGAGTTTGAGATGAAGGACTTGGGCGAGGCGAAGCGCATTTTAGGGATGGAGATCGGCAGAGACAAGAAGAAGGGCAGAATTTGTTTGACACAGGTGGCTTATTTGAAGAAGGTTCTACAGCGATTCCATGTTAGCATGGATACGAAGCCAGTTAGTGTACCATTGGGAGCCCATTTGAAGCTTTCAGCTGGTCTTTCACCGAAGTCAGTTGAAGATCGTGAGTTGATGTCGAAGACTCCATATGCGAGTGCGGTTGGGAGCTTGATGTACGCGATGGTATGTACGAGGCCGGATTTGTCACAGGTGATGAGCATGGTTTTGAGATATATGCATGATCCAGGAGTGGGTCATTGGGACGCCGTGAGATGGATTTTGAGGTACATTAGAGGTACACTCAATGTTGGTTTGGTTTATGAGCGGGACACTAAAGGTGAGCAGCTATGCATTGGTTATGTTGATTCGGATTATGCCGGGGATTTGGATAAGCGCCGGTCTACGACGGGGTATGTGTTCACTTTGACCCGGGCGCCGGTGTGTTGGAGATGCACCTTACAGTCGACGGTGGCTTTGTCTACGACGGAGGCAGAGTATATGGCAGTTACGGAGGCTGTGAAGGAGGCTATTTGGCTTCGAGGACTTTTGGAGGAACTTGGTATATCGCAGAGGTCCGTCACTATTCATTGTGATAGCATGAGTGCTATCTATTTGGCGAAGAATCAGGTTTTTCATGCGCGGACGAAGCACATTGATGTTCGTTATCACTTCGTTCGGGATGTTCTTGAAGATGGTGATGTGGAACTTGTGAAAGTCCACACGAAGGATAATCCGGCGGATATGCTCACTAAGGTGGTTCCGAGCAACAAGTTTGATCATTGTCGAAACTTGTTGCATATTCGTGATTGTTGAGGCCGTTGGCGGCCATTTGGGTGAACTACGTTTGGCTTGATTCCTTGGGCAAGAGGATACGTAGGCAGTCTTTCAGATGCAGCCGGTTTGGATTTGTTGATGGGGGTGAGATTGTTTGGACTCTCGTTTTGGGTTCTTGACTTGTTGTGGATTGAGTTCGTACTGGACACAACAAGTGGGATATTTGGTTGCTTTGGTGTCGGCTCAGTTTTGGGAAAACTTCATCGAGGTGGAGAATTGTGCAGGTGGGGACCACGAGACCACGAGCCGGACGCGGACTCGTGTGATGAAGCCGCGTGAATGAAGAAGCCGGACGCGGACGCGTTTCTTTTTCCGCAAGTGAAGCCCACGAAGGCCCAACATCACGTTTATATATAAACGTTGTTTTTTTTTTCTTAGGTTTTGAGTTAACAAGCAGGGGAGGTTTTGATTTCTTTCTTTTGCGGCTGTGCACTTGTGCGGCTACAGGAGCAAGAACGCAAGGAGGATTTGTGAACTTGGCGGCTACAGTGCAAGATTGTGGCTGCGGGGAAGTGTGCAAGGGCAGTTTTGTTTTGTTCTCTTTTGCGGCTGAGGCAGAGGGAAAAGGTGCGGGAGCTTTCTTTTGGGATTTTTGGTTTTGAGCAGTCCCCTTTATTTAGGGTTTTTGTATCTCCCTTTTGAGAGTTTTGTGTGAGGGATTTGAGAGTTTGTGTGAGGGTTTAGATTGTGAGTGGTTGTAAACCCTATTTGTATTCTCTCCCTCTATTAGTAGATCTCCCCCCTCCTTGCCCCGTGGACGTAGGCAATTTGCCGAACCACGTTAAAATTGGTTGTACTGCTTTTGTGTGATTTGTAATAGCTTTTTAGGGTCCCTCGACGCGCAGTCCTAGAGCTGACGAGAGGAAGAGCTAATATCCTACTTTGATAGGATATAGGCTTCAGATTCTTGTTTCCTTTGAGAAACAAGAATTCTTATTGCGACCTGACTCTCTTGTTGTGCTGTCGAAGTGCTGCCGAAATTTCCGCTGCGCGCAACAGTGTCGTATCTGTACCCAACAGTGAAACTTGAGTGGAAACCCCCTTGGATATAAGCACGCAGTTATTCAAACATGTTGTCAATAATATAATACATATTTTTAATTTAATGTCTTTGTCATATACTTCTTGGACATATATCCTACACTTCACATACACTTTTTGAAGCTCGTTGGACTGGTTGGGTTTGTTTTCAGTCTGTGCCTAATTCAAATTTCAAACTATGATCTTAAAGAGTCTTTTGGATGTCAGGTTAAAAAATGAGTATTTCCTAATATACTGATCTATATAAAGAAACATAAATTGTTTCGTAACATGTAAGCGATAAAATAATATTGATCTCATGTAAAGTATTGCTATATATATGTACGCATATATGTGTAGCCAAGTCCCCATACCTTACTTTTTACAAATTTTTCGTGTCCCATAAGTGCACCCATACCCATATCCATGTAACTTAGGGGCTCGCGTACCCGACTCTCACACTTCTTGGAAACTTCTTGACTATATTCATACATTTATTCAGACATGTACTCGATTATATAATGCATGTTTTAGTGTAACCCACTGATCATACATTTCTCGGATGCATATATTACACTTCACATCCATTTTCTACAACTCGCTAGACATGAGTTGGGTTTGTTTGAACCCATACAAGTTCAAAATATGAAAATGGTCATGTAGGTATTTAATTCAAAATCGAGGGGTTTTCAATCTTAATGAAAGAAACGTAAAAATGTCATTGGAATTCTAGTTATCTAAACACGTGAATGAAAAAGCAATATTGATCTCATGTAAACTATTAATTTAATATGTATACATATATAGCCGTATCTCCAGACTCTTAACTTTTACAAATTTGCCTTGCCTTGTACTGTACCTGCACCTGTTCCCGTTCCTGTGCAACATAGACCTAATCATCCACTTCAAACTTGCATTGATGTTGTTCTGGATCAATGGGCTTATGAATTTTATGCATGTTCATTATCATAGCAGCGTTTAGACATTAATTGAAAACTTGTCTTTGGTGTGGTATACTAACATATGACCTTACCCATATATTTTCAATTTAATAGAGCTGGTTTTGTGCTCAACCTTATTACGTATTAGTCATCTTTTCTAAATGCTTAATTTCATCGAAAACCAGGATGAACTAAATGCAAACAAACTTCTATAGTACCCAGAAATCAACTTGCTTTAAGGCACTTTCAAGATCTATTATTATCTATCTTTCACCAACCAATTGCAGTGTACCGCTAATTATTATTATTACTACTCCATTGTGTTACTATTTTTACCTCTATCTAATGAGTTTTTCGGTCATTTTCCTTTTTTTTTTAATTTTCCTGTCTCCAAGAAAAGAAGTTCCTGATTTTTTTGGGGCCTGTCAAAGAAATTGCTCAGATGAATGTCTTGAAATTAATAAATGATGAATGTGATGTCCCTAATCTTTAGTCCTACATTGGGAAGTGACAAAGATATAATGAGTTTAAGGGGATGTCATGGAGTTTATGTGCAACATTGGCTAGTCAATTTTAACAGTGATTTGGGCCAAATAGTATATTGCACTTAGTGGGTCTCGGGACTTACATCGTGCCAGTGGGCTCATGAGCCAAGGATATGACAAATGATATCAAAACAGTTATCTGGCTTGAAGTGTGGAACTAAATGTTATGCGAGACTAAGTGGTACATCGCGTGGGTGCCATTGGAGTCACCTATAGAATCCATAAGAGTTACCTCTAGAATTGAATTCACCTAGTGATCCTATATGGACCATTGTCACGCTGTGATGAGGACACACGTACCTAAGGTGGGATGATTGTGACACCCTCAGTCTTTTGTCCCACATTAGGCAATGCAAGGATGTTAATGAGTTCAAAAAGGTATGTCATGAGATCCAAGTGTAACATAAGCTAGTCAATTTTTGCGTTGGTTTAAATCAAACAACGTGTTACACTCAGTGAGTCTCAGTGCTGACATCGCGCAACAAGCTTACCGGCCCAAGGCGTGACAGAAAACCATAGAAAAATGATATTTCCAATTATCAAATCCGGTGACATTTCATTTGAGGCATCAGATATCAGCGTAGCATATCCTTCATTCTTTCTATTAAGGTACCTGATAAAAAGATCATTTTAAACTATCAAAGAATTTTTTAGCTTCTCGTTAGATTATATTTCTTGAAAATTTTGATGAATGCTACAAAGCTTATAAAGAGCAGTATGCTACAATGCTTCAAACTTCCCTTGGATACTCATGTAGCAATATTCACGAGGGTTAATAACAGGTAGACCCCCCAGCGCTATCTCTGTTTTGAACTTACCACCCTTTACTTTTATTGTTGTAGATCCCTCGAGTGAAATTCTTTTTACACTTTTACCAGTGGAGAAATAGAAATTTGTGTTTTGACAAATAGACCCTTGGGGGCTAGGAGAGTCAAAAAATCACACGCGGGTTTTATCAGTAAAGCTAGATGGGTAGTAGTTCAGAACAACAATACTACAGAGGGTCTATCCGCAATTAAAAATGCTTAGATTGATGTTTTACTAGGTAACTTACAAAATAAAGTTTTCAGGTTGGTGGGTATGATGAGGAGCATATCAAAGTTCCCCACTTACAGGAGACGGTACAGACAAGTCGTAAAAATACTGATGGCGTACTGTCTCGAGAGAGACGGGACAACTAGAACAGGTTCAACTAGATCGATGTCTTCAATCGAAATTGTGCAGATGCAAGTGTAATCTTGAGATTTCATGATCTTGTCAATTTGTGTTAATAGTGTTTATATTGTTTTTTTCGGTGTGCGTTTCCTCTTTTTAGGTTAGCGATTGATTTTAGCTTGGAGCTCGTTCTACTACATTGTTTTGTGTTTTTTTTTCCCCGAAGTTTTTGTGTGAATAGGTAGATGAGAAAAGCAAAGGGGGTCACTTCTGCTGCATCTGTAATTTTTGAGCGATGGTGGTTGTAAAATGTGTGGTTATTTTTCCTTCCTCTAAAGTTGCCTTGTTTGTGCACTCTGTTACAATTTTGAACAATACTATCTTTGCACGTACTCATTGTAAAAGAGAGAGTATGTACAGATTTACGTCGCATAACATATTCATTCTTTGCACGTACTCATTATGAAACCTCCTCCCTTAAAAATTAAAATATATTCAATTCTTTATCTCAAGACTCGTACGTCAAGACTAGGATTCGAAGCAAAATGGAGGATGCTTTCCTCTTAGACGCATTAGTGGTGTTTATTGAAAGAAAAATTGCTAAAAGTCTGAGCATTGATGCTATCATTGAAGAGTTTGAAAATTTTAAGCAACGTCGAATTCCTTTTAGTTAGAGAAGTTTTAGTTATAAAAAAAATTAGATGGTGCTTATTTGAATATTTTCTACATAATTTTTGTCTTCCTTTTTTGAAATATTTTGGAGATATTGACGTTGGCTATTCTACTCGTCTTGTTTGGGCGTTCCCCCCAACCCCCCCCCAAAAAAAAAAAAACCTGAAATCCTGAATCCGCCTTGCGTTAGAAGTTGCCCTTATGTTTAGAGTTGCATCCAAGTTGAGGAATCTGAAAGCTGACCTCAAATAACTCAATAGAAGAGACTTCTATTGTGGTTTGAATGGATCCACGAGATCTATTTAAAGTGGAGAAATCTATGTAAAGGCAATTAATGCCTACGATGGGAAACTGAAGAAAGCCATCTCTGCTAGCTGCTATTTATTTAGAAGGAGACGAACATCAGATTTCGCGAGAATAAGTGCTCAAGCTCAGGGGTGGCTATCAGGCAAGCTGTGAAGACTTTTTTTTGTTTGAAATCATTTTCCATTACCCAAACCCACCTCAGTTTCAAGAACGGGTGAATTATTTTAGCTGAGGGTAGATGCAACCAATATTATTGATGGTTGTTTGTTATGTTTTTTGTACATATAAGTGAGAAATCATGTATTGAGTCTATTTTGATATGAATATAAATGCAGCTTATAGAAAGAAAAAAAAAAGAATCTAAAATACAGAAACATAACAAATTTATTCTCGTTGAGTAATTAATACTTCAACAAGATTAATGCCCCGGGGACCCGGGGNGAGCTGTCCACCTCTAGTTGGATGATGCACTGTTCATGAACAGTGCATCATGAATAGACATTATCCAACCGGAGAGGGACATGAACAGTGCATCATCCAATCGGACGGGGACAACTCACCTTTTCCCCCCCTTGGATCCCCTATTTGGGGTCCCTGTAGAAGCGCCGTACATGCAAGAAAATTAAGTTCAATCTGTGCATCACACAGGTAACTACTAGTAAATACATGCATTGCGATACACATTGGTAATTAAATGATTTTCATTTTGTTACTTTTTCTTTTAATATGCTTTTAAATAATTTATTGTAATTGTCTCTGAAAATGGGGACGGATACAGATATTAGTCCCTCTCCATATGCAACAACTGAGTGATATTTTTATGTAAAGGTTTTCGGCAAGTTTATCTTCCAAATATTTGCTGTCATGTTTTTTTTTTAAACTTAGCGGTCACTAAGAAATCCCAGTGGGCATGAAAGACAAACGTTCTATTACTTGTTCCTTGAGTATGTGTACTTAAATAAGTTACGTATTTCTTTACACGAGTTAGTTCAAATATCGTTATAAAAATGTTGAAGAATGTTTTTAATTTTCTGACATGCAAATCATTATTAAGACATTGCACCATGCCACTTTAACTATTTTATCCAATATTTTCCTCATAAGTTGACAAATATCGATAAACCAATATCAATATGCAATATTTGACCCACAATTCACATTTGGCATGTATTCCAACCATGCCTTTGGTTGACTGCAACGGCTGGAGTTGCAAATATAGTTACACGTAATTTAGATAGCACAAAAACAAGAACTTTCAAAATATCAGAAAATTCTCCTTAAACTAGGGGCTATGAGAAAACACAACTTTACTTTAAGATCTTATTAGAAAACCCTCCAAAATGGGTTAACATACGTAAGGTGGGGGTATTTTCGCTAATGACAACTATGGTTCACACTTTTAAAATGATTTTCTAATAAAATCTACAGTTAAAGGCGATTTCCTAATAACCCTTAAAACCCCTGACTTAAGGGGTGTTTTATAATATTTTGGAGTCATGGAGGTGTAGGATCCAGGCAACTATACTCATGCAGTAGGGTAAATCTACATCTAGATTATGCACAGGGTAATAAAGAAACACTAGTATGCTTTCTAGGAAATAAAACAACAACTTTAGTGTTTACCAAACGGATCGTTTCTATTATAGGATCGCCACGCCTTTCTTGATCAACGGTCGAAGGGCGACTACACTATGCAACCGGCAAGAAGCTCTTGCATATCACCTCATGACTAACATAAAGCACGAATTTAATCGGAGAAGGAGGTGATGACTATGTGAAAGTTTTTGGTATATTCTCTCACTCACCTATCATAAAAATCCTATATCTATATGTAGAAGGGCTTAGAGATAGAATTCTACACTTACTAGGATTATGAATATCTTATCTCTAACATAAGATACTATCCACCCACTTATTTGGATGTTTATCTCATAACAATAACCAACGCAATCCCACTCACACAAATGAGCGTTGCTCCCTGAGTCGAGTCCCTGAGTCATTGACTCCCCGAGTCAAATAAGTCATTGACTCCCCGAGTCAAAATCTCCCCGAGAATCTCATTCTTTTTCAAATTTATGTCCATACATCGTTAGTGCGGTGTGGATCATTAAAAACCTGCAAGTCGGTAGCTTTGCAATAGATCTATTAGGACTGACACAAGCATCTGCCTAACATAAAATAAACAACAAATAGCGTCACTGCTAGAAAATGGGTTATTGGCTACGGAAATTTAGCGACGGAATATTCCGTCGCTATAACATGACTTATAGCGACGGAATTTCCGTCGCTATATTTCCGTAGGAAAATGATGTTTTAGCGACGGAAAATGTTGTTTTAGCGACTAAACTTTTCCGTCGCTAAAATATTACCGACAATCTTCATTTCCGTCGGTAAAGAATCATTTAGCGACGGAATTTCCGTCGCTAAAACTACTTTTAGCGACAGAATAATCCGTTGCTAAAAGTTTTGGGTGGGAAAAAAATTTCGGGCGCGGGCGCCCAAAATTTTTGGGCAGCCCGCACCCGAATTTACCGAGAGAGGCTTATTAGCCTCTCTCAGACCGCCACCCCCCCTCTTTCCCCCTCTCTCTCCCCCAGACCCTCGCCCCCCCGCTCTCAGACCCGCACCCCCATCTCGCCGCCGTCGCTGCCGCCACCGTTGGGTGGAGCTCAGACCCGCCACCGCCCCCCTCTCTTTCCCCTCTCTCACTCCCAGACCCGCGCCCCCCTACTCTCAGAGCCCGCGCCCCCCTCTCGTCGCCGCCGTTGGGATGGAGCCGTCGCCGCCACCGTCGCCGTCGCCGCCGATCTGACTCTCCCCCCTCTCTTCTCAACGGTACCCCTGTTCCCCTCCCCCCTCAATCTTATAGTTTATAGTTTAATTTTTGCAAAACCAAAAAATTATGGAAAAATCAAAACCCTAATAAAAAATCAAAACCCTAATAAAAATTTAAGATTGTAGTTATAATTATAATTTAATTTTTGCAAAACCAAAAAATTATAGAAAAATCAAAACCCTAATAAAAAATATTCATATTGTTAAATTTATAATATAAAAAAATTAAGATTAGGGTTAGGGTTAGGGTTAGGGTTAGGGGAGGGTGAAGGTAAGGGTGAGGGTTAGTGTTATGGTTAGGTGAGGGTGAGCGTAGGGGTGATGGTAAGGTTGAGGTTGAGGGTTAGGGTTAGATGAGGCGTAGGGGTGATGGTAAGGTTGAGGTTGAGGGTTAGGGTTAGATGAGGATTAGGGTTATGTGAGGGTGGGTGTGGGGGTGATGGTGAGGTTGAGGGTTAGGGTTAGGGTTAGGGTAAGGGTGAGGGTGGGGGTGATGCTGAGGGTTAGGGTTTGGGTGGGGGTGGGGGTGAGTTTTAGGTTGAGGTTGAGGGTTAGGGTTAGGGTTAGATGAGGGTGAGGGGGTGAAGGTGAGGGTGAGGGTTAGGGTTATGTGAGGGTGAGTGTGGGGGTGATGGTGAGGTTGAGGGTTAGGGTTAGGGTTAGTGTAGGGGTGATGCTGAGGGTGAGGGTTAGGGTGGGGGTGGGGGTGAGTTTGAGGTGAGTTTTAGGTTAGGTTTAGGTTTAGGGTTAGGGGAGGGTGAAGGTGAGGGTTAGGGTTAGGGTTAGGGTGATGGTTACAATGAGGGTGAGGTGATTGTGAGGGTTTATCGTAACTATTATATCGCTAATTACATAGAAATTGCACACATTGTACACTCATATTTTCGAGCCGTAGAATACCCCGTCCAATAAATACTATATATAATCTCTTTATTTACTTGTCACATACGCGTACAGGATTGTTGGCGGATACGATACCATCGTGTTCGGTCCGATAACCTTTCCGTACTCGTATGTGACGGAGGGCTTATATATAAATATTTATTGGATCTGTCCAGTTTGGACGTGTTAGGTATGTAAACATGGCGTGCATATGTATTTACGTGTGTTCTTGTGTACTTTCTTTTCGTCAGAGTTTCGGCGGTGCTTACTCGTTGTTCTCCGTGTACTATAGTGTACTCGGAGAACAGCAATATCTTATCCTTATCTCCCGCCTACTTTTGTGCATGAGGAGATCTTGGCCTTTGATTGATAAATCAAAGGCCAAGATCTCATTAGGAGATATTAGGAACCCTCTCATTAGTAGAGGATCCGGATCCGATTAAGTACAGCGGGTAGGTGCTGCCGAAATTTTGACGAAATAAAAGTACACTTGAACACACGTAAATACATATACACGCTATGTTTACATACCTAATGGGATAGAAGCCTTCCTCTGACAGCCGATCACACACACTTGTCCTATAACTTAAAATGATATATGTAGGGATATGCTCACTTCCATTAATTCGAAAAATTCTAGGGTAGGTGCTGCCGAAATTTTGACGAAATAAAAGTACACTTGAACACACGTAAATACATATACACGCTACGTTTACATACCTAATGGGATAGAAGCCTTCCTCTGACAGCCGATCACACACACTTGTCCTATAACTTAAAATGATATATGTAGGGATATGCTCACTTCCATTAATTTTTAAATTCTAGATGCGAACAATTCCTGACAAATCGTTCATGGGCATACCACGTGATCGAAGGCATCTAGACACTCGATACAAGGATGGGATAGAAGCTTTCTTAGCCTACTCTGACACCAACCCTCTACGGTCACTCAGCGGGTTGATTTTTTGTCCTTGTAAGAATTGTAGGAATGATAAAATGCTCACTAGGAGTGACGTAAGTTTCCATCTGTCAATCAATGGATTTGATAGCTCTTATGTATTTTGGAGTCATCACGGTGAAGGCGTCCCGGTGATGCAATTAGAGGAAGAGTTTACTGATGTCGACAATCCAACAATTGACACAACTGATATGTTAGAAGATATTCTTACCGTGCCGTCTTCGAGTGATGTTAACACTACTGATATGTTTCAAGATGTAGCTAGATTGATGAGACTTGTTGAAGAAAACGAGTCACCGTTATACGAGGGTTGCACCGAGTTCACAAGGCTTTCTTTTATGCTGAGGCTTCTTCAAATCCAAACACTCAGTGGGATGGCTGTTACACATTTTGAGATGTTATTAGACTTGCTCAGGAAAGTCATTCCAGGCGGCGAGAAGAGCATCCCCACAACTTATTATGAAGCTCACAAGATTGTTGATACCCTGGGTCTTGATTACAAAAAGATAGATGCCTGTCCTAATGACTGCATCTTGTACAATAAGGGTAATGAAGGTCTAGAGGAATGTCCGACGTGTCATGTATCACGCTGGAAAGAACATACAGGCACATCTGAAGGCATATCATCCAATAAACAGAGCAGAATCCCTGTGAAGGTTCTCCGATATTTTCCAATTACTCCTAGGCTGCAGAGGTTTTATATGTCTGCCGAGCTAGCTGAGAATATGCGATGGCATTCGACCGATCGCAAAGAGGATGGGAAATTGAGACATCCTGCTGATGGTGAGGCATGGAAGCACATCGATTGTATATACCCTGACTTTGGTAAGGAGTCTCAGAATATTAGGCTGGGGCTTGCTAGCGATGGATTTAATCCGTTTAGAGTAATGAGCTCTGCTTGGTCTACCTGGCCAGTGTTGCTGACACCGTACAACCTGCCGCCGTCGATGTGCATGAAGCAGCCATACATGATACTGTCACTCTTGATCCCTGGAAGATATTCTCCTGGAAATGACATTGATGTTTTCCTCCAACCATTAATTGACGACTTGAAGCTTCTCTGGGATGAAGGCGTCAGCACTTACGATGCTTATGGTAAGGAGGCTTTCCGTATGCGTGCAATGGTCATGTGGACAATTAATGACTTTCCAGCATATGCTAACTTGTCTGGATGGTCGACGAAGGGTCAGATTGCTTGTCCGATTTGCATGTCAGATTATGAGAGAAAGTTCCTGAAATACAACTGTAAGTTCTGTTATTAGCAACACAGAAGATGGTTACCTACAGGGCACAAGTTCAGAAAGTTAGTAGGAAAGTTCGACGACAATCCAGAAAACAGACCGGCACCACCAAGGCTGACCGAGGAAGAAATATTTGAGCTTCTATATCCTCTACCTAAAAAAAATATTTGGAAAGAAAAGATTCAACAAAGAAAATCCATTTGGGGTTAGGAGAAAAATATTGAAGCAAATTTGGAAGGGAAGGGGAAAGGGTAAGCAAAATTGGAAGGGAAATAAACCTCGCACTGTCCAATCGCATGTGCGTGTCTCTAAGGGTACTGAACTTCCGCATGGATGGTCAAAATTCAGCATATTTTATCAATTGCCATATTGGAGAAGTTTAAAAATACGTCACAACTTGGATGTCATGCACATCGAGAAGAACATATGCGAGAATCTCTTGAACACTTTGTTGCAGGATGGGAAAAAATCAAAAGATGACTTAAGGGCACGTCGAGACCTAGCAGAATTGAACATCCGTCCCGAACTGCAAGCTATAGATAAGGGTGACGGAAAGTTTGTACTCCCAGCCTCCCGTGTCACACTGTCGAAGGATGAGATCCATAATATGTGTTTATTTCTAAAGTCCGTGAAGACACCGGATGGTTATGCTTCAAACATTTCAGCAAATGTGCATATTGAGGACAGGAAAATTTTGGGACTCAAGACACATGACCATCATATTCTATTGCATCAACTTCTCCCGGTTGCGTTGCGACATGCTGAGAAGGAACTCGCGATGGTGGTAATAGAATATTGCGGTTTCTTCAAGCAGTTGTGCTCCAAGGTGATTGATGTCAGGGAGTTTGAAGAATTAGAGGGACGTGTAGCCAATACACTGTGTAAAATGGAAATTCTATTTCCACCCTCGTTCTTTACGGTCATGGTGCATCTCACAATACATTTAGCATATGAAGCCCGCATCGCAGGACCAGTTCAATATCGCTGGATGTACCCTGTGGAGAGGTATTTATTATTATAATGCTCAATTAATATTTGTTAAATTACGTATATCAGTTTTATTTTGTCACAAATCATGAAACTATATGCTTGTAGGTATTTGGGTTTCATGAAACATTTGATGCATAATCGTGCACGTCCTGAAGGATCGATAGCAGAGAACTATATAAGTAATGAGAGTTTGAATTTTATCTCTCGTTACTTGCGGGGTGTGGAGACAAGGCTCAACCGTCCCCAACGAATAATTGGCGGAACATTTTATAATGATCGTGGGGAGGACACTAGATTCCCCAGAATGGAGCTAGATCAAGCCCACGCATATATCTTGAGCAATGATACTACATTTAACATATACGCGGCGTAAGTATTTAACTGTTTGAATCAGATCATATCACATCACAATAACTATCTCTATTTAACTGTTGTAAATGATTTTATTCTAGGCTTCACATCCGATATGTCCAGACTATTCTTAAATGCAGAACAAAAAACAAAAGAGTTATGGACACACACTCTAGACAATTCCCTGCATGGCTGAAGGGTGAAGTAAGATTTATTTACATTTCTGATTCGTATATCAAATATGTGCCTGCCAACAGATATTTAAACTATTTGTTTCTTTTCTTAAAGGTTGACCGACGTATTACGAATGGGGTTAACCTGCCTGAGAAAATATGTTTATATGCCAGAGGTCCTTCTAACGTGGTTAAGCGTTATGGAGGCTACTGTATCAACGGCTTTAGGTTTAACACCATCGGTTTCGAAGAGAGACGACAAACGCAAAATAGCGGTGTGTTCTGCTCCTTCTCGCAACTGTCATACGCTAGTTCAAAAGATCTAAATCCGATACAAGGTGAAATCTATTGCTACGGTCAGGTAGAAGACATTGTGGAGATTTTCTATGGGATTAATAATGAAGTCAGACATGTGATGTTTAAGGTTCGTTGGTGTGAGCTGAAAAAGGTGAAGGATGACTACGGTTACACACTCGTTAATCTTAACAAGAAAATATATCAGATCGTTGGAGTGAGCTGAAAAAGGCGAAGGATGACTACGGTTACACACTCGTTAATCTTAACAAGGAAATATATCAGACTGAAAAGTACATGTTAGCTGCTCACGCAAAACAGTGCTTTTATGTCAAAGATATAATGAAAAATGACGAATGGGTTGTCCTTAAGAATCCGCCTAGATCCTACATTCATGAAGCCGTGTCTGATGAAGATCATGAAGATGTTATCTTGGCCGACGAAACAGTTGCTGAGTTTTCCTTGACACAAAATAATCTGGTGGATGAAATTGCACTGGCACGCCCTGATGTACCTGCGGTTATATGTGAGCCAAGGCGTAAAATCAAAAAACGAGTCCACGGTAGAGTCGATAAAACTATAAGGACAGTCCTTTTGTCTGCACGCACACGGTCGCAGGCTAACCGCACACGGTCGCAGAGTAGAGCCTCAACATCATCATAATAATATAATACTTGGTTATGATTTAAAAAGAACATTCATGTATCTGTTTGACTGGTTAACATGTATCAGTTTGTGTTATGTATTATAGTATTGCCTTTATATTATCTGTTTGACTGGTTATCATGTATCAGTTTGTGTCATGTATTATAGTATTGCCTTTATATTATCTGTTTGACTGGTTATCATGTATCAGTTTTTGTCATGTATTATAGTTTTGTTGGGTACTCATTATGTTTTCAAAGTATAGATGACAAAAGGATTACGTAAGAGAGCGCTTGAGAGACTTATTGGTAGACATTCTGGAGGCGACGCACATGGCTCTACGTCAGGTATTTTTATTTATTTATTATATCTGTACATTTCTATAAACTATTAATACGAGCCTAACATTATTTTTTCACATTTCCTACGCAGGCCGCATCGCTGCTACACATGACGGGCCGCCACAGGACACAGGACGAGGAGATGCTCCACCTGATGCGGAGACACTCGTTGATCCTGCTCAGCATGCAGAGATGCCGCCGTCGCCTCCTCCGCATGCAGATGTATTGGAGGAGCGCCGTTTTGAGCCATATAGCGCAGCTGTAGACGCTGCGCCACTACCGTCGGATTCTATTCCGGATCAGCGAGCCCACGACCCGGCCAAGGTGAAGGGGGATTGGGATGCTTATCATGATTTGCGACCTATCGCACAGCATAGGTATGAACAAGCAAGGCGCAGATGCCTCGAATTGAAAGATGTGTATAGATTTTTATATTTTATCTGTTAATATTTTAATTTGTATTATCGATATTGATTGATTTATATTTCGCCTGAATTTCATTTTTTCGTAGGTACCGAGCGACCTACTAGGCGCGGCCGCGGTTGTACCAAGACCTCATCCCAGATATTCATCGGAGGGGCGTGATCCGATGGGAGAACGGCGTGCCTGTCGGGCCATTTGCTAACTCTTTTAACAATTTCCTCGCCTCTTTAGCCAGGAGACATGATTTCTTCAACATATATTTGACGTGGAAGTCGCAGCGGATTGATGCGCTGGTGGCTTGTTGGCGATATATATGTGTGAGTCATTTATTTTAATTCTCATAATTATTAGTCATTTTATTATTTTGTTTAACACACTGATTTGTATCTCTTTTTTCATTGTATGCTGAAGCGATTTTTCTTTCTTGACGATTACGCTTGTGCCTGGACTTACTGCTTCACGCAAATTAATCTATCATTCAAGAGGTGGCGGTTTGAGCTGAAGAAAAAATATTTTATTCAAAGAACAGAAGATTGGGAGCGTTACTGGCATCTTGACGAGCGCGTAGATGGAGTAGATTTTTTTGCACTTTGTGATTATTGGGACACGGCCGAAATTCAGGTATTATTGAAGTATATATTTTCGTTTATTGTTTGAAATTATATATTATATCTGTTTAACATTGTTTTGCAGGATCAAGCTGAAACAGCAAGGAGGAACCGCAATGCGCTCCGCAGTTACGAGCATCACGGGGGCTCCAGGTCTTTCAGCCAGCATTATCATCAATTGGCGCTTGAGGTTTGAAAGACTACGGCCAGAATGCCCAAGAAGTTGAGGAACAGCCCCAAGACGCTGGGGGTTCTGTCCCCAGAAGGCCAGTTGATAAGGGGAAACAAAAAGAACTCCGGTTCAACAGGAATCTCCACCAGGAACACGGGGAGTCGAGTAATCCATTCCAATTCAATGTCATGGCACAGTTGGCTAACATACCAGCTAGAATTACGCTATATGAGCTCCTGAGGTTGTCCAAAACCACCAAGGAAGCTTTAATTGAAGCGTTGAAGAATACGGAGAGTTTTATCACCCAAGTCACTCCGATCGCCGAAGCTTCTGAAGATCACACTTGTCGGCAATGTCTGCAAGCGGCAAGAAGTTTACCCTGCATATCATTTACTCAAGAAGACATGCAGTGTATATTTAATTTTTATAACAATGCATTTTAAATGTGTTAGAATTGACCGGGTTGTTTTGGTATATCGCTGGAGAAATTACATGCTAAGGTGCAGGAGAAATTATCACAGACTCAGGTCGATTCTAACACTCCGACCCGATTAAGTAGAGAGGAGGAGGATAGCATCATCGAGACGGTCATTGGACCGAGTAGGAAGAACAGATACAGGTGGAGAGGATCCGAGCATCGGCCGTACGAGTCCAGTAGCACCTACGAGTCTGCAGCTCCACCAGGATGCAGTTCTTCTCAAGACCCGACTATAGAGCAGTGGATGAAAGCGATGGAAGATTGGCAGTCGCGTCGGGAGTCGGATCTACTCCAGATGGCGGAGGAAGAACGGAGGCGCCGGGAGCAGAGGGAGCTGGAATTCGCCTAGTTCATATCGACTCTGCCTTCTGATTCTCAGGAGGCATATAGGAGACGGTTTTTGGCGGATCAGGTAATCGACCCCTGGGAAAAATCAAACTCAGGTGTCAAATTGGAGACCTCAAATCTGAGGTGACGTGCTACATCATAGATGCGGACACTTTCTACAATCTGTTGCTAGGACGACCATGGATACATGCAAACCGCATTGTCCCGTCTACCCTACATCAGGTCATGAAATATGCCAATGATGAGGGAGAAGTTCGAACCCTGATTGCGGAAAAATATCCTTTCCGAGGAGTGGAGAACTTTCACACTGATTCCGTTTTCTATCTAGAATCTCAAGAGGTAGACAGCGGAAACGAAGCTGACATTGAACCAGGTTATGTTGTTGGTTGGTGGGTGTTTTCGTCGTGGTGGTGGTGGTGGTGGTGATGATGATGGAGGGGGAGGGGGTGGGGGGTAGGAGTTTGGTTGGTTGGTGGGTGGGGTTGGGGGATTGTTATTGTGGTGGTGGTGGTGTTGTTATTGTTGTGTTGTGGTGTTGCATGTGTTGTATTGTGTGTGTGCGTGTGTGCGTGTTGGTGGAGATAGGTACGGGTGCGTGCGTGTGTGCGGGTGAGGTTAGAGTGTGTGCGTGCATTGTTAAAAACATATACGTGCTTGCGTATAATACATAAACTCTCTGAATCATATAACATGTAAGAATATGCCATGATACTCTATTATTGCTATACTTGCATGTCATGCTTTGTTGTTTTATAATTTGTTACTTTACTGTAAAATTCAGTTTTTGATAATGTACGTATTGCTCTATAACATTTTATTTATATTTTTAGGCTGGGACTTCTCGACAAGGTGGAGTTGGTGATAAGGATGATGATGATCGGGACTGATTTTATTTGTTTTAACATTGAAAACAATGGGTGTGCTGTATAAATAACATTTATAATGTTGGGATATTTATTATGTTTTTAGTGAAATAATTGTTATATATGCGTGAGAATGAAAATATGTGTTATATGTGCTTGTGTTGTGTAAATTTATTGTACATATTATTGTTGTGAAATATATTGTACAGGAATTTCTAATTTTCAAAAAAAAAAATTAAAAAAATTTCAGATTACTTTTAGCAACGGATATTCCGTCGCTAAAAGTCCTTTTAGAGACGGAAAACTGACACGCCAGACGTGCACTAGTACAACTTTTGGCGACGGAAAATCCGTCGCCAATATGTATAGCGACGGGAAATATATAGCGACAGATATTTCCGTCGCCAAAAAGTATAGAATTTGGCGACGGATTTTCCGTCGCTATATAACCGTCGGTAATATTTAGCGACGGATATTCCATCGCTAAATGTCGCTTTACCTACCCTTATAATAGTGACGGCTTTTTAGCGACGAAATTTCTTTTTTTCCGTCGCTAAAACATTTAGCCACGGATTTTCGACTTTTGGCGACGGATTTGTCCGTCGCCAATAGTCCCCTTTACAGTAGTGTAAGTATGCGGTATCTCGTACCCGAGATCTAATCATCCATATTTGTTCAAGTACCTTCGATCACTCGAAGAAGTGTACATGAATACCACAGTCTTCCCTCGATTCATCACACTCCTAGATCCTGTCCCCGACATGAATAAGAGTTGGCTAAGTGATGCAACTAGGAGACGTGTCTTGATCTTCTTTTGGTCCTGAATAGTTGACCGTGTTAATCACTTGCTTTCCTGACATTGCCCCGTATGTGCGGTATAATTTCATCGTAGCAAGAAACAACAGGTAAAATAGAGGATGCTCAGAATAGCCTTTTTATATAGTCCAGTGTCTCTAAGGATATAGTGATTGTCCTCAGTTACTGGTGGTCGTCGATAAGAGCTCATACAACAAGGGAGTAGGAATCCATCCCTCGACCTCCTTATATACTTCATGCCAAAAAATAATCATGCAATAGTAATACATTAGCAATCCCAGATATGCATATATGGAAAAAGAATCAAAACAAAATATAATATCTTATAAAGTCGTCATCCATAATATCCTAGGTGTCTGAGGTCTCAACTAAAATAAAAGTTCACCATTAAAGATGTAGCCTCTAATACTCAAGTGTATTGCACTAGTCACTCCTTGGCTATTCCCTTTATTAGTAGATCCTTAATCATGTGACTCGTCGAAATACACACAACACAACCTTTTCCTTCTCTTATCTCTTAATGAAATGTTGCCCGATCTAGATTTTATTCGATTTTTTGAACTAATTTGAGTCTATCGAATAAACAATAGTTGACATGCTATCACAATAGAGAATTACATCATGCTCTACATTGTTTGCGTCAAAAGTTGGTCTTGTTGTGGAATTCATTATATCTTCGATCGATTACAATAAATTCAAAAGAAAATAGTCTTTTTATAAGACTTCTGGGTGGCCAACATTGTTCCAGTTCCCAAGAAGAACGGTAAGGTCCGGATATGCATTGATTTCCGCGATATTAACGCAACCTGTTCAAAAGACGAGTTTCCTCTTCCTATCACTGATGTCATGATCGACAATACTTGCGGATATGAAAGGATGTTTTTTATGGACGGATTCTCCGGGTACAATCAGATCAAGATGCACCCGGACGACGAAAAACACACTGCTTTTAGAACACCACTGGGGGTGTATTGCTACACAGTGATGCCCTTCGGCTTGAAAAATGCAGGTGCAACTTATCAACGTGCAATGAACACAATCTTTCACGAACACCTACGAAAGAAGATCGAGTGCTACGTTGATGACATAGCAGTAAAGAGCCAATGTAAAGACGATCATCTTGCAGATCTGAAGACAATGTTCGAAATCATGCGAGCACATCAGCTGAAGATGAACCCGACAAAATCGTTCCTCGGAGTTTCAAGTGGAAAATTCCTGGGATTTATCGTTACTTCCAAGGGAATCTCTCTTGACCCAGAAAAAGTGCGTGCCATCCAAGACATGCCACCTCCGAAGAATCTCAAAGAGCTCAGAGGTTTGCAAGGCAGACTGGCCTACATTCGAAGATTCATATCAAATCTTTCAGGGCGCTGCCAACCTTTCTCTAAGCTCATGAAGAAAGGAATATCCTTTGTTTGGGATGCTGAGTGTCAAAGAGCATTCGAGGAGATTAAAAAATATCTCACTCAACCGCCAGTTCTCGTGGCCCCGATATCAGGAAAACCATTCCTGTTATATGTGAGAGCCATGGATCATTCTCTTGGTGCTTTGTTGGCCCAAAACAATGATCAAGGTCAAGAGCAAGCCATCTATTACCTGAGCAGGACTATGATGGGAGCCGAACATCGGTACAATCCGGTCGAAAAAGAGTGTCTCGCCTTGGTATTCGCAATCCAAAAGATGCGACATTACCTAGTTGGACAGACCATTCAGGTCATCTCTAAGGTAAATCCTTTGAGAGTTCTGATGACAAAACCATCATCTCTAAATTGCCGGCTTGCAAAATGGGCCATTCTCTTGTCGCAATACGACATGCAGTTCATGCCTCAAAAGGCGGTCAAGGGCCAAGCACTGGCGGACTTCTTAGCTGATCATCTAGTATCGGGAACGTCTAAATTATATGAGGAATTACCTGACGAGGTTGCTGAAGCTTGCGCTACCCAAGATCATTATATCTTCGATCGATTACAATAAATTCAAAAGAAAATAGTCTTTTTATAAGACTTCTTTTACACACCAAAATGAAGATTATAACTTTTTAGAAACAAACGCAGAATCGTTGTTTGGATCACTGCTTGTGTGGGATCTTTGCCTGTGCCGGGAGCGCTTTGACTCGTGGACCACCAAATCACAGATTCTGATTGAATCGTGAGGGGTTTAGTGATTCTTCCTTCGTTTATCGAAGCGAGAATTTGAAACGAATATTTTATCAAAGTAAGACGACCGTTCTTCTTAAGATCAAGTCAAAGCTCAAATCTTAAGGAATTGCCAGAAGCTCAAGTACTCTGCTCTGTCTGCTCCAAAATGCTCCGCCTTCCTTTATTTCGTGTCTAGGGAGGTATTTATAGGGGTAGCAGTGCATAACAGTGAAAATGGGGGCGAGATAACTGACCAAACAACTGTTCTTTGGCCGCGTCTGTCCATGCTGTCGCGGCTATTGGCGCGACAGTATGGACTATCACGGCTAAAGAAGCAGTTACCACCACGTTTTATCGTGCCTGAAACTGTTCTCCCATGACTTTTAACCATCTTTTTCGTGGTTTAACTGCTTGTCCACATCAGCACACGTTCTATTTTTTATATGCCGCCACGTGAGCTTCAAAAAATCATCGTATAACTGCTTTGTAACCGCCGCAGCACCCCCCTATAATAGCCGCGGCATCATCAGGAGAAGTCTGTACAACATTTATGGAGTTCGAATCTAGGGATTGGCGATTCCCATACATCGACTATGCCTTATATGGAATTTTACCTGAGGACCCTAAGGAAGCGGCTGCAATCAAACGAAAAGCCCTCCGATTCTATTACGATGCAGTTTCTCAAGTCTTGTATCGTAAATCACATGATGGAGTCTTACTTCGATGCCCCGCGGCACCATGTACTGTCGCGCCTCAGCCGCGCCGCCATGTACTGCCTGTTGGTGTGTACATTGTTCTTCTATGTTTGTTTCGATTCCTTTGAATGATCCCCTCTGATTAAGAGAATGACTTTTATCGTCTTCTTTTTACCTTGAGTAGTATTTGGATGCCCGTAAGCATTTTTTGACGCCTACAGATACCCCCTCCAAAGTATCTCAGACTCATAATTTTGGAGATGAGTCTGGGACACTTTGGATATGATAAAATTTCCTTACAATTTCTTCAGTACTTTGTTGAGGAAGTTGCGTAAGATGGTCTATAAATGGCTTCAATTCAGGAGATCGTCTCCGACGAATCGGCTATTATTGGCCGAAGATGTTTTCAGACGCGGTTGACTACGCTAAATGTTGTCACGCATGCCAAATTCATGGAGATTTTATCCACCAAGCACCGGGGAACTTACACCCCACATCGTCAACTTGGCCATTCGAAATGTGGGGCATGGATATCGTCGGACCGATCTCCCCTCCGACGTCCAAAGGACACAATTCTTGACTTCTTCATCTTTTAGCTTATTCAGTGCTTTGTAGAATAGCTAAAATTCCTCCGGTGCTGCGTTTATCGCGTGGCCGTTGTCGAAGTATTGAATTAGAACTACCGTTGAAGAATGGAGAAATAGTTTATACTCATATACTATATTGGAGTGTTTGGAAAATAGTTTAACCTCATATAACCGTTGGGAGGTTCAAGGAGATGCAGTTTATACTCATATACTCATCGGAGTGTTCGGAAAATAGTTTAAGACACAATTCGTCAGCTTTGGGTTTCAGAGGTTTTGTGATAAATTCAGAATCCAAAGTGTTGCATCTACGACATATTACCCGCCAGCAAATGGCCTTGCAGAAGCTTTCAACAAAACCATAGTGAAGCTTCTCAAAAAGTTAGTTTCCAAGAGCCGGCGCGATTGGGATGAAAGACTCGGTGAATGCCTGTGGGCTTACCGTACAACGGTGGGATGCAGTTTATACTCATATACTCATCGGAGTGTTCGGAAAATAGTTTAACCTCATATACCCGTTGGGATGTAATCAGGTTATTCCTAAGAATATTCTGAGTGATATTCTCCAGAAACTTCCTGTTGAGGGTAGGGAAACAGTTTAGACTCGTGTACTTATTGGAGTATCTTGGTCTCTTTTTTTTTTGTTGGTAGAGATGAACCCGAAATCGGAGAGGAAGAATTTTATATTCTATCTCCTGGTCTCTGGATTAACAGAAGAAGAGAAACATCAACGACGTCTGCAAGAACTTGAAGCCTTAGATGACAAACGACTTTAAGCTCAGCAACAGATCGAGCTATACCAAGCCCGTATTTCCAAAGCCCACAACAAAAAGGTTAAGGAACGGATTTTCAAGAGAGGCGATCTAGTTTTGGCCAACAGACGACCCATGGTAATGACCCACAAAACCAAGGGGAAGTTCAATCCCCTGGTCTCTTGTTTGTTGGTAGAAATAAACCCAAAATCGGAGAGGAAGAATTTTATATTCTATCTCCTGACCTCTTGCTTGTTGGTAGAGATAAACCCAAAATCGGAGAGGAAGAATTTTATATTCTATCTCCTGGTCTCTTGTTTGTTGGTAGAGATAAACCCAGAATTAGAGAGAAAGAATTTTATATTCTATCTCCTGGTGCAAAAAAAACTCAAAATGGGATCTCCACTTAGAGAATCTAGATTTGTTTGAATAATCCTAACTGTCATAAGGTTTTGGTAATGACCCACAAAACCAAGGGGAAGTTCAATCCCAAGTGGGAGGGGCCCTTCGTAATAGAATCAGTTTATTTGAATGGAGCTTATCGTCTCATCAACCAAAAAGGAGACAGGCTCATGATGCCAATTAATGGGAAGTTTCTTCCACTTAGAGAATCTAGATTTGTTTGAATAATCCTAACTGTCATAAGGTTTGACTATTCAACTCAAAAGAGGACCTTTCGTTCACAAAATGAATCAAAAGGAGGTTTTGGCTGTGGTCCTAACTGTAGTAAGGTTTGACTAAGTGGGAGTTTTGAGACGATCCTAACCGTTTAAAGATTTGATCGTTCAATTTGTGGACCTCTCGTTCATGGAAGGAATCGAGAGGAGTTTTTAGCTTTGGTCCTAACTGTAGGAAGGTTTGACCAAGTGGGAGTTTTGAGACGATCCTAACTGTTTAAATGTTTGATCGTTCAATTTGTGGGCCTCTCGTTCATGGTAGGAATCGAGAGGAGTTTTTGGCTTTGGTCCTAACTGTAGGAAGGTTTGACCAAGTGGAAGTTTTGAGACGATCCTAACTGTTTAAAGGTTTGATCGTTCAATTTGTGGACCTCTCGTTCATGGAAGGAATCGAGAGGAGATTTTGGCTTTGGTCCTAACTGTTTAAAGGTTTGACCAAATAGGAGTTTTGAGACGATCCTAACTGTTTAAAGGTTTGATCATTCAATTTTTGGACCTCTCGTTCATGGAAGGAACGAGAGGAGGTTTTGGTTTTGGTCCTAACTGTTTAAAGGTTTGACCATGTGGGGGTTTGAGACGATCCTAACTGTTTAAAGGTTTGATCGTTCAATTTGTGAACCTCTCGTTCATGGAAGAAATCGAGAGGGGATTTTGGCTTTGGTCATAACTGTTTAAAGGTTTGACCAAATAGGGGTTTGAGACGATCCTAACTGTTTAAAGGTTTGATCGTTCATCCTCTGTTATCTTGCTCTTGAGCCCCTCTTCATTTGGTGCTGCTTCTGCAATCTCTCGCCTAATTTTGTCAGCAGCGATAAGCTCGTCGCAAAAGCCCTTGAAGAGACCATCGCAGAAAGTAATTAACCTTTTTATAACTTCCATGTCGCCCGCTAAGCGAGCAGTTATCTGAGATTGCTCCATACCAGCACGGGTAAGGTTCATGGAAGGAATCGAGAGGGGATTTTGGTTTTGGTCCTAACTGTTTAAAGGTTTGACCAAATAGGGTTTTGAGACGATCCTAACTGTTTAAAGGTTTGATCGTTCAATTTGTGGACCTCTCGTTCATGGAAGGAATCGAGAGGGGATTTTGGCTGTGGTCCTAATTGTTTAAAGGTTTGACCAAAGAGGAGTTTTGAGACGATCCTAACTGTTTAAAGGTTTGATCGTTCAGTTTTTGGACCTCTCGTTCATTGGAGGAATCGAGAGGGGATTTTGGCTTTGGTCCAAACTGTTTAAAGGTCTGACCAAATGGGAGTTTTGAGACAATCCTAACTGTTTAAAGGTTTGATCGTTAAATTTGTGGACCTCTCGTTCATGGAAGGAATCGAGAGAGGATTT
Source organism: Asparagus officinalis (assembly GCF_001876935.1). NCBI lineage: Eukaryota > Viridiplantae > Streptophyta > Magnoliopsida > Asparagales > Asparagaceae > Asparagus > Asparagus officinalis. The sequence continues at coordinate 71,717,516 of NC_033799.1, read as the reverse complement.
TGGCTTTGGTCCTAACTGTTTAAAGGTTTGGCCAAATGAGAATTTGAGACGGAAGATTGATCCAACGAAGTGATCGAATCTCCTCTCAGCAAGAGAGTATTCGAAAATCACCGTTGGGATGTAGTGTTTATCACTTTGTTTGTAATGATCGGGTTATCCCTAAGAAAATTACATATAGCATTCTCTCCTTTGAGAACCTCTCTAGTGTTCTCTTCTTCAGAAGGCTTAGCAGCGGGTAATTCTTTTGGGATCTCTTCGATTCCGACCGCCTCCCGTTCGCAGGACAGATAATCCTCTATCCCTGGTAATCAAGTCCTGCCAGAACCACTTCTTGATTTATAAAGCTCTCGGATTTCCTTTATATATGAAGTATAAATGTCATATTCTGGGATCAGAGAAGCTTTATCAAACTAATTGCGGAAATCCGCTACGGTGGAACAATTAGGTGGCAAATTAGGCAGAGTAAACTGCGCATGAGTTCCTACATGTAAAAATTCTTCAGGAACTTCCCGTCAAGAGTGGGAAACAGTTTAGACTCATATACCTATTGGTGTTTCAGGGAGCAGTTTATCCTCGTATACCGGTTGGAGACTTGAGAAGTAGTTTATACTCGTATACTCTTCGGAGTAAGGGGAAACAGTTTATACTCGTGCACCCAATGGAGTAGAGTCGTCTTTACTTGGCTTGTTTCGCCGTTATGACGTCGGAGTCAATTAAGGCTTGGATTTTGTTTTTGAGTCCAAAGCAAATCTCGGTGGGATGAAGAACCCTTCTGTGGTACGCACAATAGTTTGGATCCGTAATCCTCTTAGCTCCCTCCTGATCTTTGACACGTGGTAACTCAATTTTTTCATTGGCGAGGAGGTATTTTAATATGGCTGGAGCTTCATCATTTTCGAAAGAATACTCCTTTTGAAACTTCGGATCAAGAGTCGCGTTCCCAGTGATTGCATATGTTGTCGGTCGGCTTCTCTCAGCTTTCTTTCTTTTAAGAAAGTGTTCAGCTTGTTCACCACACATTTTCAAATCTTTCTAAATTTTGGATGGTACGACCCCCAGGGTTTTCAGGACATTGATGGAGAGATTATTGTGGCATGTTTGCAGGATAAACTCCTCTGTAATAGGATCTCTGCAATTCATTGCTTTGTTACGGAAGCGTTTGACAAAATTGTCGACTAACTCTCCGTCTTTTTGCTTCTCATCTAAAAGGGTTCCGATTGACACTTCGGTGTCATCATCGAAAAAATAAGGGTTCCGATTGACACTTCGGTGTCATCATCGAAAAAATTGCTGAGGAACAAACTTTTCATGTCATCTCAGCAATTGATGCTCCCTGGCTTGAGACGTCGATACCAATCGAAGGCGGGGCCACGAAGGGTGCCAACGAATGACCGGACCATTAAAACCTCGTTTCCAGAGATCATGCCCAAATGAGACTTGAAATAAATCAAGTGCTGAGTAGGCGAGCTTTTCCCGTCAAACGGTGTGAAGTTAATCAGATTGAATTTTATCGGGTACGGTATTGAATCCTATTCTCTTGGATAGGGACATGGAATACCTGTCTTTTTCACTTCTTGAGCCGTCATCAAAGCGTTGATTTTGTTTTCAAGCTCTTTTATTTTCTTGTCATCGTCTATGTCTTCATTCGAAGGACGTTGAGGAGAATGAGTTAGACCACCCCCTGTAAGAGGTGCCATTGAATCACCCCCAATAACGTTACTGGGGGGATGTGTTAAACCACCCCCAGCGTTATTTCTATTGGGAGGTGCATCAGCAAAGATGACTTCATCCACTTCCGGATCACTGTCATCTGTAATATTTTGAGTGCGGTGGCTGGATTCAGCTCGCTAGCTGGACTCAGGAAGTTGAGACCGTTGAGCTAGCAATTCTTTCATTTGTTGAATAGCCAACTCCATCTCCATCTTCATCTCAGCCCTAATTTCTTCACGTTGTTTGGCTAGAGCTTCTTGAAGTATTCGAGCGAACTGATCAGAGGTGATCGTGAGTACTTCTCTGGTTTGCCATGTGCTAGATATTATATCATCCGAAGCGATCGCAGAACAAGTGTCCGAGAGCTCATCCTCTGATGACATTCTTTCATGCATTCTAACTGGAGTCGAGACATCCGTTGGGCAACTCTTGAATTGACTTTTCCTCCTGGGGAAAAATCGGGGTTTGATTCATTTGAATGCCGCTTAGATTTTCCTTTATCAGTTATGTTGATGGTGACTTCAGGGAATTCATCCTCTTGAACAACAAGCTTCTTGCAGAAATGTCTCAGCTTGGGCTTTGACATTTTGGTGAAAAGTCTCTGGAACATTGGGACTCTTTGTGGGATGGCTCCTCATTTGGAGTAGTCATATTCCGACAATACTGCTCTAATGAGTCGTGCACAGGAACAATGAGAGCTTATTTCTCGAATAATTCTCTTTCGAAATTTATTCACACCCCCAACTTGATAATACGATTCATCGGTATGATTACCAAAAAATCGTATCGTCTGTTGGCATGACCTCCCAGGTATGACGATGTTTTTTGGTGAATGCATCTTCTTCTGGGGATGTAAAACCTTTTTGGCATTCTCAGGATAATTTATTACTGTCTTTGAGCGATCCAAGGTTATGTCGGGAGTCACACGTTTAGAACCACTCCCTTGCGGGTATGGAGTCTTAACGGGCTCCGAATGCTGATTTTGCATAACTCCAGACTTTGGAATCCAAACTTTGTAGAATTTTGGTGGTTCTTTGACCACCATTTTCTTGTTCCTTTCTCGTCTTTGTTGTAATAGAGTACGGGCATAAGCAGCGTTTGCATGACGCTTTTGTATACGTTCTTCGAGGGTTGAGCGAGCCCTCTTGACAAAAGTCCATTCATCCGTCATTAGTTTAGCAGAGATATGAGTGATTGGTTGTTGAGACAACTGAACCACTCGATGCCTCCTTGACTTTAGGTCCGCGTGATAACGAACCCCGTCGGTTTGTTCCAAGGCCTTAGCTATTTGGCGAGCACGGCGCTGACGTTGTCTCTGACGAGCCCTCTTCGTCAGTGCCGGTGGGCTTTGATTTGATGACTCTTTAACTAGATAAGAGTCATTATGAGCAGAGAGATTGCGAGTAGAATCCTCAGCAACAATCAAGCGAGAGTCTTCATCTGTAGTGTTCGACGGAGTCGAAAGCTTGAAAACCTTCTTAGAAGATGGAATCTTCCTGTATTTGTGAGGCGAGGAAGACTTTGAGGATGAGGATGACAGATATTTCTCAAACTTTGCTTGGTCGAATTCATATTTAACCATGGACTCAACCAGTATCTTGATCGGCTGCGTCACGATGGTCTCGGCAGCGAGACCGTTGGCTCCCACTGTGGTCGCCAGCTTGTTTGCGTCAAAAGTTGATCTTGTTGTGGAATTCATTATATCTTTGATCAATTACAATAAATTCAAAAGAAAATAGTCTTTTTATAAGACTTTTTTTACACAACAAAATGAAGATTATAACTTTTTAGAAACAAATACAGGATCGTTGTTTGGATCACTGCTTGCGTGGGATCTTTGCCTATGCCGGGAGCGCTTTGACTCGTGGACCACCAAATCATAGATTCTGATTGAATCGTGAGGGGTTTAGTGATTCTTCCTTCATTTATTGAAGTGAGAATTTGAAACGAAGATCTTATCAAAGTAAGACGATCGTTCTTCTTAAGATCAAGTCAAAGCTCGAATATCAAGAAATTGCCAGAAGCTCAAGTACTCTGCTCTGTTTGCTCCAAAATGCTCCGCCTTCCTTTATTTCGTGTCTAGGGAGGTATTTATAGGGGTAGCAGTGCATAACAGTGGAAATGGGGGCGAGATAACTGACCAAACAACTGTTCTTTGGCCGCGTCAGTCCATGCTGCCGCGGCTATTGGCGCGGCAGTATGGACTGTCGCGGCCAAAGGAGCGGTTACCACCACGTTTCATCGTGCCTGAAACTGTTCTCCCACGACCTTTAACCACCTTTTTCGTGGTTTAACTGCTTGTCCACGTCAGCACACGTTCTATTTCTGATATGCCGCCACATGGGCTTCAAAAAATCATCGTATAACTGCTTTGTAACCGCCGCAGCATCCCCTATAATAGCCGCGCCACTATCCTAAGCCGCGGCACCATGGGCTGCCGCGCCTTAGCCGCGACACCATGTACTGCCGCGCCACAGCCGCGCCGCCATGTACTGCCTGTTGGTGTGTACATTGTTCTTCCATGTTTATTTCGATTCCTTTGAATGATCCCCTCTGATTAAGAGAATGGCGTTTATCGTCTTCTCTTTGCCTTGAGTAGTATTTGGATGCCCGTAAGCATTTTTTGACGCCTACATACATGTCAAGGTATAGTAAGATTCTCTGAGAATCTGCTCCATGAGACTACCTCTAATGCATTGACACATATTCCACTCCAAGTGGATAAAGGGTTATACACTAATATTTCTTATTACTCCATGAAGTGACCCTACTATTTAGCAAGAAAATATAACCAGAAGTTAACACTCACCCATCCAGGCCACTGGCCCAGTCGACATCTGAATATTTATTGTAACAACCGTAATTTTTCGATACGTATTTAAACAATTTTTCTAGTATTTAAAATGTTATATTATACTGGCAAAAATCCACTTATCGACTCTCTTCAATAGAGCGATAAGTCCTCAAAATTGCTTCCATAGCAATATTCTTCTTGTCACGTTAACACTACACCTCTGACAAGAATCCACTTATCAACTCTCCCTAATAGAGTGATAAACCCTCAAATTACCCTGATTGCGATTGCTCGCATGTCAGAGTAAAACCATACCACTTACAAAAAAATAATCTATTGACTATTCCCAATAGATCGATAGATTCCCAAATTTCTGTTATGTCAACAGACCACCCCTAACAGTTCAAACTTGTTTGAACCAGTTAATTCTTATACAAAGGAATAACTAGTGTTCATCCCCCCCAAAACAAGTTAAAATTTTTCCAGAATTATCTTAGATGATTGTAAGGGAAATTTTAAAGAATTGGGCGTTTTCCGTGTAGTTGCATTGTTGCAAGTCAGAACACGACACATGCAATGAGAAGAGATAAACCAGAATCACTCTTTTAACCTTTTAACTATTTCCTTTTCACTCCCTTAATTTTCTCCCCCCAAATCACGTGCATATCACTCTCTCCCTTCCAAAAAAAAAAAGAAAATCTTTATTTTCTCCCCATACCCGTACACCCTCTCTCTCTCTCTCCCCATCAGTACAACCCCAAAAGAAAATCCCCTCTTTTTCTTCTTCTTCTTCTTTCTCCCAGCACCGAACCCATCTCCACCACCAAAACCCACGAACCCAACACCGCTCCGCCTCCGTCGAAATCGCCGTTCACCGCTCGCCTCCGACCACAACCCCGACGAACCCGCGCCCAGCCGGCCTCCTGCTTCTGGATAAGTTCAAGCTCCTGCACCGCTGAACGGTAAGTGGCATAAGTCTTCACACTTTCTAGTGTGAGCTTTTTCAATATCTCTTCCTCCCGCGCAAGTTCAGCTTCGTGTCGAGCCAACTCTACCTTGAGACGATAAATTTCCGCATGGGATGTCTGTATGGCAACTCCAGAAGCGTCCACAGCATGTTGCTTCTGCATGCATTGCCCCTGTAAGGGAACAACCCCCTTCGTCGCACGCCACCTGTTCGATGATATACCGACGCAGTCCAGACCCACCACAGACGTCGCTTGAGATCCGTCGTACCGCGTCCGCATCGGCGCCACCGTCTCCTCGTCAGACCCCACGGTCTCGCAGGCAAGATCCCGATCCTTATGTAGTTTCGTTCCAATCATTATATTTGTCATAGATTATTTATGTGCAAGATCCCTCTTGCTCAGATTTAAATTCTATATCTGTTATAAATTATTTTACATAGTATATTTGTGACGTATTTATCTGCGTGGGTTGTTTGCTGAAGAATATTAATCTGAATAATTGATATATGATAAATAATATTTTTGGAATAATTATTATAAGTTAAAAGAATTTAATTTGATAATGGATTTATTTTAGAGAATTTATAATAATAAAAAAGAAATTGTTCGAGGAAAAAGAATTATTTTAGAAAAGTATTTTAAAATGACCAGTGAGGTGCTAAAATATGAATTTACGTAATTTTATTGAAAAAGAAATAAATTAAAGGTAATTTATAAAATAGGAAAATATTATTTTCATGCAGAAAAAGAATAATATGGTTATGAAAAATATTGGTTGGACAATGCCTGAATCGAACCGACTTGACGTGTCGACACGCGTGAGTCGACACGAAAGACGGAGTATGACGACCGATCTTCGAGTCGACGCCGTAAGTCAACTCGAAGGGCGGCGAGACCCGGCGCGACAAATCATAGGATTTTATTGGGAGTAATGTGGACATTTCATGTGTATGATGACTACTAATTGTGATCCCTCTTATACTGTTCATGTATAACGTTTTGTTCGTAGTCTCTAATCATGTTTTTTCAGGAGAGCTCGCGTGTGTATCCACTTGAGTCAGTCGGCCAGTCGTGGGACTAGGAATAATAGTCCCCAAATGTGGCAATAGTACAGAGGAAGTGGGAGACTGACCCTCATTAAGATTAGCAAGCTCATCTGTCGCCAGTTCATCGGTAGGCAGTTTATCCCCTTCAGATGGAGACGTTGTAGGCGGTACCCTTGCAGGTGAAGCAGCAGCACCAGGAGCCTGATCTGGAAATGGTGAGATATCGGGATCCGTTGCAGAAGAAACCCCCATATCCCCACTTGGAAATTCATCTCCACCCTCTGCCTGATCCAAGGGACAGTGAGGAGAAAATTCTTCAGAAAAGGTGGATCCCCCAGAGTGAGGATCAACACGATCAGGGCGACTTGCAACAGCTGATTCCTGCTCTTCTCCTCCACCGACAGATTTGAAAGCATCCGCCATTAGCCTCTGACCAGGAGGATCTACCAGCAGCTTTCTACGAGTACGTTTCTCGTAGTGAGCTTCTTCTGCTTCAGAAAGAGCCCTCTTTCCAATTACTTTGGCTCTCGAAGCTTCAGCAGCCTTAGGGCTCACTACCGGGGCACTCTCTAGTCCCATTTCTTCTTCTCCTTCTTCAGCTGCATCCTCAAAATGTAAAAACTCATCGATCCCCTTCAGACGAGATACATGACCACCTCCTTTCCGAGAAGAATACATCTTCCTAATCGCACGAAGGCCTGAAGTGTACAATTTGTAATCTAGCATCATAGAAGCTGTATGATACCAGTTACAAAAGCCACGGAAAGAAGAGAATTAGGCGTTTTGTGGGGTAATCTGAAGGTAGCCCCAGTACAACCTGCATTAGTATTCCAGTTGCATGCCTCTATCGTTATTACTATCATCACATGTTCTATTTCTATTTCTGTTATCTCATTATCTATGTATATATTATCATTACTGTTATTGTATTTGTTTCTGCCTTGGGGGATCTTGCCGTGTGTTCCACACGCCGACGTACTCCTATTTTCTGGGTGTACGTCAGATTTAGGAGATGGACAGCCTCAGTTCGGAATCGTACAGGAGCCAGAGGATTCTTAGCAGGGGTGTCTTGCAGAAGAATAGAAGAACTAGCTGAAGCGTAGTGATTTTCTTCCGTAGTATTAGTTGGACATTAAACTCTTTTACCGTACTTTTTTAGTTGATGTTGGACTTAATATTTTAACAATATTTTCTTTATGGACTATGTATTTCTTATTTTCTAGTTGGACTGTTTTGTAATAAGGGTATGTTGGACCCATATTTTATGTCTGGGATGATTTACTGTTGATGATATGTCTATTCCTTATTCTGAGTTGTCTTTATATTCTTGCTATTATGATCGGAGACCTGTGACTTCACGTTGTATTTATTTCTAGACGCTTAGCGTATTGGATTGAGAAGAAAAGAAAAGAAAAGAAAAAAAGAGTAGTGTATATTTCTTCTCAATCTAATACGTCGCGGGCTTGTTCACGTTTCGGTTCCCGTGTATTTTGGGAGCGGGGCGTGACATTTATAGGTAAGTGCCTACTATGTCATAGCATAATACACAAGTGCAGTCTCAATCAAATATCTACGAATCCTCTTGACTCGTACCAGTGAGTCATCAAGATTGGATCAATGCATTCTCATCAATCCTACTGTAAAGGATGTGGCGATTAATGTTCACATAGGAGACTATCGACAACATTCCTATAAGGGATAATCAACATTTACTTCTTCTCTACTTTAGTGTTTGGGTATTGCTCTAAACTTTATAGTGTTGGCCTTTTTATTTTGATGATGTTTTAACAAACAATTTACTACTAATATTGTTTATCTAGTGTTTATATTTTCCTATTTATTGTAGACAAACAATATAGTTGGAGGGAGGATGGATGGACTAGAGCTTTCACGATCATATCCAATGGAGGTTGGTGGAATATCGGTATGAAGCCAATGCAATTCAAAGTCAAATAGAAGATCAAGCTTTATCCGCATCCAAGACAAGCTATATTGAAGATCTTCAAGCTTGGATAATTTAGTTTAGGTTTATACTTGTGTGTAGATACTTCAAGCTCAATCACATACACTATTTATTGTTTTGTTTTATTTTAACTTTATATATATGAAACAATAGTTACATTCATATACATATTTATATGTTTCATATTTATCATTTTGTCAAATGCATATATTGTGCAAAACTTCATTTTTGCATAATATTGAGTTTTTGGTTTATAGACTTAAAAATAATAGTTTATATCTTTTATCAAGTCTATAAAATCATTTTATAAAGTTTCAAAAGTTTGTTTAAGTCAAAATGACAAAAACAAGTGTTTTGTATTTTCATGTTTTTGGACGTTTTTGTAAAATGATGAGTTTTCACTATTGGGAAGTGCAATTCTAAAAAATCTTTTTGTAACATGTTTATTATCATGTTTATAATCATTTTCTAAAGTTTTACATTTTCTAGAATTTATTTGCTATTTTTAAATACACTTTAAAAGTTAATTTTTGGACATGCACAGTCCCTGTGCATGTTCATAAGTCGACCTATCAGGTTTAATAAGTTGATTTATGAACTGCTCTGAAAAGTGCATTTAGCCTATGACAAGTCGACTTATATAACAAAGCAAGTCGACTTATGTTCCCAGACAAGTCGACTTATGAGCTGTTTTTCAGTTTGATTTTTTCTTCTGCAAGTCGACTCATGTGAACTGTCAAGTCAACATATACCAAGTCGATTTATAAATCTGACCATTGCACAATAACAGCTATTTCTAGTTTTTGTGTATTTTAATGATTTTTATTGGTTTTTGGGGTTTTCTTGGGCTGGTTTCTTCCACCCTATATATACCCCATTGTCATAACTATTTTGCACAATTAAGAGAGTTTTCAATTAAGTTTTACAAGTGTTTAAGTTTTGTTTAAAAGTGTTTAAAGTTTGTTTTTGTTAAGAAATTTTCACAAGAGCTTAAGGAGATCATCCTTTGGTGTTTAGGCATTCAACTCATCTCCCTTTCTCTCTTGTCATTCATTGGAGAAGTTTTCTAAACTCTTTTCTAGCTATTTATTTGTTTTGATTATAATTTCTATTAGCTAGAATTACATTGAGTTTAGTTTTATTTATCTCTTTGTTACACATACCCACATTGAGCTTTTAGTATTTTCATACATAGTATATTTAGGGTTGTGAGTTTGTAACATTAAGTTGAGCTAAATTGAGTTCTCACCTTATTTAGAGAACAATCATTCATTGTAGAACTTAATTGTGAGGTTTCACTTTATATTGCGCAAGTACATCAAGAGGAGTGTAGAGGTGAGAGACGTGGTCGGTCCCAAGAGGAGTGGCGTCGGTAATAAATCCTAGTGAGAGGTAGTAAAGCCGAGCACTTGAGGGAGGCGATACATGAGAACCAACACTTGAGGCTGTAGTTTTTGTGGTTACATTGTGAGTGATTGTGAATGTTAATCGGTGAGCATTGAAAACCAATATTGTGATGTGTAAACGTTTTCGGGTGAACGTCGAAAACCCGGTTATGATAGTGGATTTCTTCTCGGGAGTGGGGAGCGAAGACGTAGGTCGGAAAGACCGAACTCCATGATCATACCGTATGTTTGAGTTTGTTATTTGCACTATCTCATTTACATACCGTTTCATGTTTGTATTGTTCTTAGTTTAATTTCATATACTTGCTTATATCTCATTGAATATCTTATTTGTAAGAGTAATTAAATACTAAGTTTTTAATTGGCATTAAATCGGATTAGATTAGCAATGACCCAATTCACCCCCTCTAGGGTCTAACATAGAGTATGACTCTTAGCGACTGGAGTTTCAATGGTCTCCATGTTGTGCCCAACTAACAATATATCATCAACATATGATGATTGGATCTCAAACTCTTACCAGCTTTGTGTAGATAGACACAATTGTCTTCATCAATCATTATGAAATCATAGCTAGTATGGTCTAATATAACTAAATAAATACTACACACTAGAGCAATATTTCAAGTCAAGGTAGAGCTCTTTAATATAGGAATCTTGTGCTCAAGTCCCTTGGATTTAAAACATATACATTGATTCACATAGATCTCCGATTCCAGTTCTCCTAGAGAAAAGCTATCACGTCATCCATCTAGACTAGTTCAAGATCCATATCTGCTACAAGAGTCAACATTTGACAAAAGATGATTCTCTCCTAGAGAGAACATCTCCTCATCATCCACGTTATAGCTTAAGGTGTATCATGTCGCCATCAAGTGTGTCCTACTCCACTTAATTGTCCCATTCTGCTTGACGTGAGAAACACATTTGCTTTCAATGGTCTTGCATTCAAGAGGAAAATCCACCAAGTCCATAACTTAATTCTTCCTTATGAACTCAAGCTACTCATCCGCTACTGCTTTTCATCCTCACATGACTTGGGCTTTGCAATAACTTGCGGTGCTACCATGAATATATCTCCGTCAATCTCAGAATATCGTGTAGATATTAGTCCATTGAACGATCCCTGAGAGTATTGAGATTCTATAGATGGCTCCAAGTCATCCAAAAATATTTCGCTCCAAGTGTCCCCAGCTAGTAGAGGATCTATCCTCTTCTATCACTGGCTCTACGACAGCCTCCTCGGTCTCGTATGCTCCCATATCCAAACAATTTCTTCTTTATGAGGGAAATCCAACCAGAGGAATTCAATATCTCACAACTCTTTCAATCATAGTCTCATCATAGTGCTCACATATAAACACATCCTCAAAATTAGTGTATAGACATACACTTCTACCCTATGGGGTCTGACTTCTCATATCAATGAGAAGTAGTATGTATGTGAGCAATGTACCCACATGGGCATAGTGATCCAACACTGGCCCTTAGTCCATAACTCATAAATTGTAGACCGTACTAACCTCGAAGGTACATAGTTCGGAACATATGTTGCTAACAATAGCACATTTCCCCAAAACTAAATGGGTAGGTATTCTGAACTATGTCCAGTAGATTTGGTCCTCACTTCCACAATACCATTTTGTTGTAGGATATAGATTATCATCAACTATTTGATTTTTGTCTTCTCTTAACACAATTCCCTGAACTGGTTAGATCGCCACTCTATCTCATAACTAGTGTCGAAGCTCTACTACTTTTGCTTAATTGATTATCCACCTTGTTGATTTAGTACTTAAAATAAACCCAAGCTCTAAAGTAGGTGTAAACTCAAATACACATTATCACAAATAGAATAATAGCCTATAAATATATATGGTTAAAATGTATTTTTACCTAGGCCAATGATCAGCTTAGTTCCAAGAAGTGATCGCTCATGGGCTAAACACTTCAAATGGGCCTAATACTAAGCCCACAACAAGGATAGCAATGGTTGCCTAAAAAAGAAAGTGAGCCTCACTAAGAAAACCATCTCAACTAGAAATAGACCAAGTTAAGAGTGAGTCGACTCCCAAAATATACCCCATACTGAGTCAAAAGGCATCATTAGTTGACTATAGGCGTCAAAAATTACCTATGTGTTCCCGCACACATCTCGAGATGAAGAGAAGACGAAGAACATTATTATCCAAATCAAGAAGGATTATCTGATATCATAGAGAAGCTAACAAACACATGAAGCGAGTTGTTAAAGCAAACAAATCAACGGGATGGTACAATAATGAAGAAGCGACTCGACCTGGGGTTACGTTTCACCCACAAAGGAGTAAGCACCACTTGTGTCTTTATCATCCCATGAGTGTCTTGCTCATGGGAGGTTGTATATCTCTTTTTGAGCATTCTAACATGCCTTGGATCACTTCATTCCAAGGTCGAACGAGGGAGTTAGAGCCAAAACACTCGAGATAGTCCAGACTGTTTCGCACTTGCGAGACACTAATTATGTCTTGCAAATTTTGACCATGAGGCAATTCTAATATGAAGAATCTCAAAAGACAAAAGTTGTAGGTCTCTTTGTCATATTTCCAACGCATCTTTAATCATATCATTCTGCGGTCGGAAGAAAGAGTTAAGACCAAAATATCCGAGATAGTCCAAGCTGTCTCGGACATGTGCGAGACAGTCGAAGTGACTCTCGCCCAAGTCAGTTCCTGATGTGTTTTCTGATAAGTTTGGCTTCTAGAACTCCTTGGGGTTATTCATAAACATTTGGGGTTATCCTTAAACGTGTGGAAGTTGTTACATAACCAAAACCCCACCTAAACGGATAATAACGGTTGTTCTTCTATCCTATCCACAAACACAGCATTCCTATCCACAAACATGACATTTAAAGCCTATAAATACACACCTAGCACCCTCATAAAAGGAGATCTGAAGGGAGCCATGAATTTGAGAGAGGCTAGCGAGATCTTGGTGGATTCCTATGCATAAAGAGTGGATTTCGAAGGATCTGAAGCTCGTTCCCCCATTCCTCCGGATCAAACTTTGTTTTGATCTCAAGAAGAGTTGTAATCTCGCTTGGTCGAGATTATCATTTCAGCGATTACTTCCTTTGTGAAGTAAGAGCTTTAATCAATCTTCTGTCAACCGGATCTGATCCATAACGGTCCACGAACTAATGCGTCCCCGGCACAGGCAAAGATATCATGCAAATAGAAGCTAATAAATAACATCACTGTATTGTTTGATAACGTTATAATCTTTATTTTTCATTGTGTAAGAAGATCGATTTTTCTATTTTTTAAACTTATAATCTATAAACGGTTGTAACAGGTTCAATGACAATAAAAAAATACAAATTTTGATACAAACAAACAGGCGAATGATATAAGGATAAATTGCTTCCTTTATTTCCAACAGGAAGTTCCTAGAGAATATTACACATAATATTTTTAAGGATAATCCAAGATCGAGGGATTGTTCAAGTCTATGCCCAATATGCGTTATCGGGTAGCATATTCCCGTAAGAATGGTAAAGTCTGTGTATTTAAAATCATAGCGCTAAGTCTAAAAGAATTTATTCTTTTAGCACAACGTCACATGCGGAACGGACTTAGACAATCTGCATGCTAACCCGACTCAAATGATAGTCGGTAAAGGCTTATCAAATCCTTTGATAGCTAAGAATTTGCCAAAAATCCTATAAGTCCGATAGTCATTGACGCACCAGCTTCATTAGTTAGTCTCGTGACTTAAGCACCCAAGACAACATCAATTCCAGCCGAAATCTCCATGAGAAACTTTGAAAGCATTTGCAATGATAGCCGTATCAGCTCCAATAGATGATCCTACAACCAAAACTCCTCTGTGGTTATGTAAATAACTAACATGAAGTAAAGGTGAAATCCATACATGTAGAAGAACCAAACCTCAATAGTTGGCATTACAGTCTCTACACTTGGGACTGACACGTGTTGTAATGAAAGTCAACGTTAGTCAACATGTAGCCGTGAGTTAATGTTGGTCAACACATTAGAATAAAAGTCAACTCCGGTCAACGCGTAACCCTAGGTCAAAACTACCCTAAGGTCAACGTCGGTCAACACGTAACCCTAGATCAACGCTAGTCAACGTGTTGCAATGAAAGTTAACGTCGATCGAAGCGTATCCCTATGTCAACGCCAATCAAAGACGATCGACGTGAAACCCTAATGTCAACGCCGGTCAATGTGTAGCCCTAGATCAACGATAGTCAACACGTTGCGATGGAATTCAACGCCGATCAAAGCAAAACCCTAAGGTCAACGCCGGTCAATGCGTAACCTTAGGTCAACGCTAGTCAACGCGTTGCGATGAAAGTCAACGTCGATCGACGCGAACCCCTAAGATCAACGCCGGTCAACGCGTAACCCTAGGTCAACATGTTGTTATAAAAATCAATGTCGATCGATGCGAAACCCTAAGGTTAATGTCGGTTAACGCGTAACCCTAGGTCAATGCGTTGCGATAAAAGTCAACGCCTATCGAAGCAAAACCCTAAGGTCAACGCCAGTCAACGTGTAGCCCTAGGTCAACGTTAGTCAATGCGTTGCGATGAAAGTCAACGTAGATCGACGCGAAACCATAAGGTCAACACCGGTCAACGCATAACCCTAGATCAACGCTAGTCAACGCATTACAATGAAAGTCAACGCCGATCGACGCAAAACCCTAAGGTTAACGTCGGTCAACGCGTAGCCCTAGGTAAACGCCAGTCAACGCGTTGCGATGAAAGTCAACACCGATCGAAGCGTAGCCCTAGATCAATGCCAGTCAACGTCAATCGACACAAAACCCTAAGGTCAACATTGGTCAACGCATAGACCTAGGTCAACGCCAGTCAACGCGTTGTGATGAAAGTCAACACCGATCGAAGCGTAACCCTAGGTCAACGACAGTCAACACCGATTAGCACAAAACCCTAAGGTTAATGCCGGTCAACGCGTAGTCCTAGGTTAACGACAGTTAACGTGTTGCGATGAAAGTCAATGCCGATCGATGCAAAACCCTAAGGTCAACACCGGTCAATGCGTTGCGATGGAGATAATCAATTCAAAGTTAACTCATTGACACGAGTCAAAACCAACTCACCAATTTTGATTCGAAACTTCGACGACGGACAGACGATAAATGCAGTGCTGGAAGAACTTCAGCTATTCATCAAAATAGACTGAAAATCGAAGAAGTTAAGAATCGAAGCCAACTACAGGTCCTTTCACACCGATTGAAGGTTGGACCGATCACATCCAAAGTATTTCAAGCTCTTCTATAAAAGAAACAAGACTGAAACACTTTGGAGGGGGTATCTGTAGGTATCTAAAAATGTCTATAGGTTCCTACATGTAGCTTGAGACAGAGAGAAGATGATGAATGTCACTAACCGAGTCACAGAAGTTTATTTGATGTCGACAAGCGCATGAAGTAAGTCGATGAAGTGTGTGAAGCAACGAAACTTCAGAATAACGAAAACACGAACTGATCGGGAGCTACACTTCTTTTATGAAACACGAAACACCCATCGTGTCCCATTTACTCCACATGTTATTCAACCATGGAAGCTTGTAGATCTCCTCGTCGTCTTTCTTGCACACTTTGAATCGTGCAATTCCGAGTTTGGACAACAAAAATACGACAAAAATGGACAGGACGTACGAAACAAAGCCCAGAGCCAAAGCTAAGACACCACAAGTGTCTCGGGCTTGGCCGAGACACCCACAGTGTCTCGGCCAAGGTCGAGACATCGCGGGTGTCTGCAGCCCAAAAAAGTCGGTTTTCGCTGTTTTGAAGCTGTTTTCGCCCGTATTTGTTCTAACTGATTTAAATATCATCCAAGAACGTGATAAAGTGGTTATAACCGAGAATAAGAGTGAATCGACCGTTCTTATCCAAAAATAGACCTCCCGAAGCCTATAAATACAGCCCTAGGGCCTTCATTTGCACAAATCTAGAATTCTCGAGCATCGGCGAAGCCCTGCTGAATTGAAGACTGAAGGAGCACGAATTTTAAAAAAGAGAAGGAGATCGGAGTGAGTTCTTCAGCATAAAGAAGAAGAGTTCATCAGATCTATAGTTCCCGGTTCCTTTCCTTGAGATTGCCTCGTTGTGGTGATCTCGAGAGGAGTGGTTATCTCGATGTTGCCGAGATAATTGCTTTAGTTTCTTAATTCCTTCGCGAATCAATGAAGCCCCGGATCGATCTGATCGTTTGGTAGTCCACTGATATCAACGTCCCTGTCACAGGCAAATATCTCACGCAAGCAGCGGGAGATAAACGTCTGTTGCGTTTGTTTGAAAGAAAGTTGTAATCTTTTGTTGAAAGTCATATATAAAGACTATTTCTTTGAGTTTGTTGTAATGCCCAAAGTTATAATGAACTCATCAACGAAATCAATTTTTCACCCGAACAAGCTGGCGACCATAGTAGGAGCTAACAATCTCGTCGTCAAGGCTATCGTGCCACAACCGAAGATCAAGATCCTGGTTGATTCAGAGGTCGAGTACGAGTTCAATGAAGCCAAGTTTGAGGAATATTTCTCCTCGTCTTTATCAAAATCCTCCTCCCCCTGCAAGTGCAAAAAGATCCCATCTTTAAAGGAGGCGTATTCACCGATGAAGGCTTCAAATGACTCCGCTCGCCACAACTCCTTCCTGGTCAAGGAGTTGTTCAATCAAGATACGCCAACTCTGACGAAGAGGGCTCGTCAGAGGCGACGCCAATGCCAAGCTCGTCAAATTGCTAAGGCGTTAGAACAAGTAGATGGAGTTCGCTGCTACTCAGACTTGGAATCTAGGAAGCATCATTTAATCCAGTCGCCTCAACGACAAGCTGTTGTTACTTCCTCCAAACCATCGACGGGAGAATGGGTTCTTATCAAAAGAACTCGTTCAACCTTGAAGGAGTGCATCCAAAAGAGTAATCTCTAGGAATTAACCCCTGATGATTCGGTCATTCGTGGGCACCCTTCGTGGGGTGGCCTTCGATTGGTATCAACGTCTCAAGCCAGGGAGGATCAATTGCTGGGACGACAAGGAAAGCTCGTTCCTCAACAACTTCTTCGACGATGACACCAAAGTATCGATCGGAGCTCTTCTGCATGAGAAGCAGAAGGATGGTAAGTCGGTTGACAGTTTTGTCAAACGCTTCCGTAATAAGGCAATGAATTGTAAGGATCCTGTCACAAAGGAATTCATCTTACAGACTTGCCATAACAATCTCTCCATCGATGTCGTCGAAGTCATGGGGGTTGTCCCCTTAACCACATGGAAGGAATTAAAACTACATGGAGAACAGGTTGAGCGCTTCCTCAAAAGAAAGGAGCTTGAGAGAGGCCAACCGATGACTGAAGTACCTGCAACTGCTGAGGATATTCATCAACCACCACCTTGGAGGCAACAAGGAACTCTTAATCTGAAGTTTCAGGAGGAGTATTCTTTCAAAGATGATGAAGTTCCAGCCATCTTCAAGTAGCTCCTCGCCAACGACAAAATCAAGCTACCACCGATTACAAATCAGGAGGAAGCAAACAAGACTTCGGATCCTAAGTTCTCTTTGTAACGCATAAAGTTGTTAACTGAGTGCAATGACATCGATAATGAAGAAAACACCAACTTTTCATTCGAACAATCTGGCGACCACAGTGGGAGCCACCGATCTCACTGCTGAGATCGGAGCGTCGCAGCCGCGGAAACGCTGAAAGAAGCTGAATGAGAACGGCTTCCTCCGATAGGTATATGAGGTTAAACTGCTCACATCCTTTGATAGATATATGAGGTTAAACTGCTCCCATCCTCTGATGAGTATAAGAGATTAAACTGGTTCTCGATGATACTCTAATGTGTATATGAGTCTAAAGGATAACCCGAGATCAAGTCTACGCCCAATACGCGTTGTCAGGTAGCCTATTCCCGTAACAATGGCGAAGTCTATGTATTCAAAATTATAGCACTAAGTCTAAAAGAATTTATTCTTTTAGCATAACATTACATGTGAAATGGGTTGCAACAATTCACGTGCTAGCCCGATTCAAACAGTAATCAGTAAGGGCACATCAAATCCGTTGATGGCTGAGGGTTTGCTAAAAATCTAATGAGCATCCCGCAAGGGATAATTAAGTCTATGTATTCAAAATCATAACGCTAAGTCTAAAAGAATTCATTCTTTTAGCACAACGTCGCATGCAGAACGGACATAAACAATCTGCGTGCTAGCTCGACTCAAACGGTAGTCGGTAAAAGCTTATCAAATCTGTTAATAGCTGAGGATTTGCCAAAAATTCTATAAGTCCGATAGTCATTGACGCACCAGCTTCATTAGTTGGTCTCGTGACTTAAGCATCCAAGACAACATCAATTCCAGCCGAAGTCTCCATGAGAAACTTTGAAAGCATTTACAATGATAGTCGTATCAGCTCCAATAGCTGATCCAACAACTTTAGGATAAAATTCATACATGCAGATGAATCATCTTCAACAGTTGGTTCTGCAGCCCTAACATTTGGGACCACCACGCTCCAATGCCTTAAGAGTTTAAATTGTGTAGACTCTAGCAAACATACGAGTATAAATTGTGTTAACACCGGTCAACACATTACAACAAGGGTTAACGCCAGTCAACGCGTTACAGTGAAGGTCGATACCGATCAACGCATCGATAATTTCACCAAAATAAGGCCAAGGGAAAAAATCCAGGTCAATGGATGATTTCAAGGAGATCAATCGTGTTTCAGATACCAACTCCTGATGAAGACAATCGGTTCAATGTTAACTCAATAACACGAGCTAAATTCAAAAACTTACACACCAACTTCAGTTCAAGATTTTGACAACGGTCAGATGATAAACGCAGCACCAAAACAATTTTATCTATTCGATAAGATACTGGGTAGACAGAAAGCTAAAGAAATCAACTGACTAAAGGTTAGGCGTATCATATCCAAAGTATTTCAGACTCTTCTATAAAAGAAACGAGAACGAAACACTTTGGAGGGGGTATCTGTTGGCATAAAAAATTACCTGGGCTTGGCTGAGACACCCACAGTGTCTCGGCCAAGGTCGAGACATCGCGGGTGTCTGCAGCCCAAAAAAGTCGGTTTTCGCTGTTTTGAAGCTGTTTTCGCCCGTATTTGTTCTAACTGATTTAAATATCATCCAAGAACGTGATAAAGTGGTTATAACCGAGAATAAGAGTGAATCGACCGTTCTTATCCAAAAATAGACCTCCCGAAGCCTATAAATACAGCCCTAGGGCCTTCATTTGCACAAATCTAGAATTCTCGAGCATCGGCGAAGCCCTGCTGAATTGAAGACTGAAGGAGCACGAATTTTAAAAAAGAGAAGGAGATCGGAGTGAGTTCTTCAGCATAAAGAAGAAGAGTTCATCAGATCTATAGTTCCCGGTTCCTTTCCTTGAGATTGCCTCGTTGTGGTGATCTCGAGAGGAGTGGTTATCTCGATGTTGCCGAGATAATTGCTTTAGTTTCTTAATTCCTTCGCGAATCAATGAAGCCCCGGATCGATCTGATCGTTTGGTAGTCCACTGATATCAACGTCCCTGTCACAGGCAAATATCTCACGCAAGCAGCGGGAGATAAACGTCTGTTGCGTTTGTTTGAAAGAAAGTTGTAATCTTTTGTTGAAAGTCATATATAAAGACTATTTCTTTGAGTTTGTTGTAATGCCCAAAGTTATAATGAACTCATCAACGAAATCAATTTTTCACCCGAACAAGCTGGCGACCATAGTAGGAGCTAACAATCTCGTCGTCAAGGCTATCGTGCCACAACCGAAGATCAAGATCCTGGTTGATTCAGAGGTCGAGTACGAGTTCAATGAAGCCAAGTTTGAGGAATATTTCTCCTCGTCTTTATCAAAATCCTCCTCCCCCTGCAAGTGCAAAAAGATCCCATCTTTAAAGGAGGCGTATTCACCGATGAAGGCTTCAAATGACTCCGCTCGCCACAACTCCTTCCTGGTCAAGGAGTTGTTCAATCAAGATACGCCAACTCTGACGAAGAGGGCTCGTCAGAGGCGACGCCAATGCCAAGCTCGTCAAATTGCTAAGGCGTTAGAACAAGTAGATGGAGTTCGCTGCTACTCAGACTTGGAATCTAGGAAGCATCATTTAATCCAGTCGCCTCAACGACAAGCTGTTGTTACTTCCTCCAAACCATCGACGGGAGAATGGGTTCTTATCAAAAGAACTCGTTCAACCTTGAAGGAGTGCATCCAAAAGAGTAATCTCTAGGAATTAACCCCTGATGATTCGGTCATTCGTGGGCACCCTTCGTGGGGTGGCCTTCGATTGGTATCAACGTCTCAAGCCAGGGAGGATCAATTGCTGGGACGACAAGGAAAGCTCGTTCCTCAACAACTTCTTCGACGATGACACCAAAGTATCGATCGGAGCTCTTCTGCATGAGAAGCAGAAGGATGGTAAGTCGGTTGACAGTTTTGTCAAACGCTTCCGTAATAAGGCAATGAATTGTAAGGATCCTGTCACAAAGGAATTCATCTTACAGACTTGCCATAACAATCTCTCCATCGATGTCGTCGAAGTCATGGGGGTTGTCCCCTTAACCACATGGAAGGAATTAAAACTACATGGAGAACAGGTTGAGCGCTTCCTCAAAAGAAAGGAGCTTGAGAGAGGCCAACCGATGACTGAAGTACCTGCAACTGCTGAGGATATTCATCAACCACCACCTTGGAGGCAACAAGGAACTCTTAATCTGAAGTTTCAGGAGGAGTATTCTTTCAAAGATGATGAAGTTCCAGCCATCTTCAAGTAGCTCCTCGCCAACGACAAAATCAAGCTACCACCGATTACAAATCAGGAGGAAGCAAACAAGACTTCGGATCCTAAGTACTGTGCATACCACAGGAGGGTTCATCATCCCACCAAGACTTTTATTACGCTGAAAAATAGCATTCAAGCATTGGTTGACGTTGATATCATAACGCTGAAAGAAGCTGAATGAGAACGGCTTCCTCCGATAGGTATATGAGGTTAAACTGCTCACATCCTTTGATAGATATATGAGGTTAAACTGCTCCCATCCTCTGATGAGTATAAGAGATTAAACTGGTTCTCGATGATACTCTAATGTGTATATGAGTCTAAAGGATAACCCGAGATCAAGTCTACGCCCAATACGCGTTGTCAGGTAGCCTATTCCCGTAACAATGGCGAAGTCTATGTATTCAAAATTATAGCACTAAGTCTAAAAGAATTTATTCTTTTAGCATAACATTACATGTGAAATGGGTTGCAACAATTCACGTGCTAGCCCGATTCAAACAGTAATCAGTAAGGGCACATCAAATCCGTTGATGGCTGAGGGTTTGCTAAAAATCTAATGAGCATCCCGCAAGGGATAATTAAGTCTATGTATTCAAAATCATAACGCTAAGTCTAAAAGAATTCATTCTTTTAGCACAACGTCGCATGCAGAACGGACATAAACAATCTGCGTGCTAGCTCGACTCAAACGGTAGTCGGTAAAAGCTTATCAAATCTGTTAATAGCTGAGGATTTGCCAAAAATTCTATAAGTCCGATAGTCATTGACGCACCAGCTTCATTAGTTGGTCTCGTGACTTAAGCATCCAAGACAACATCAATTCCAGCCGAAGTCTCCATGAGAAACTTTGAAAGCATTTACAATGATAGTCGTATCAGCTCCAATAGCTGATCCAACAACTTTAGGATAAAATTCATACATGCAGATGAATCATCTTCAACAGTTGGTTCTGCAGCCCTAACATTTGGGACCACCACGCTCCAATGCCTTAAGAGTTTAAATTGTGTAGACTCTAGCAAACATACGAGTATAAATTGTGTTAACACCGGTCAACACATTACAACAAGGGTTAACGCCAGTCAACGCGTTACAGTGAAGGTCGATACCGATCAACGCATCGATAATTTCACCAAAATAAGGCCAAGGGAAAAAATCCAGGTCAATGGATGATTTCAAGGAGATCAATCGTGTTTCAGATACCAACTCCTGATGAAGACAATCGGTTCAATGTTAACTCAATAACACGAGCTAAATTCAAAAACTTACACACCAACTTCAGTTCAAGATTTTGACAACGGTCAGATGATAAACGCAGCACCAAAACAATTTTATCTATTCGATAAGATACTGGGTAGACAGAAAGCTAAAGAAATCAACTGACTAAAGGTTAGGCGTATCATATCCAAAGTATTTCAGACTCTTCTATAAAAGAAACGAGAACGAAACACTTTGGAGGGGGTATCTGTTGGCATAAAAAATTACCTATGTGTTCCTGCACGCAGCTCAAGACGAAGAGAAAACGAAGAACATTATTATCCAAATCAAGAAGGATTATCTGATATCATAGAGAAGCTAACAAACGCACGAAGTGAGTTGATAAAGCATACAAATCAACGGGATGATACAATAATGAAGAAGCGACTCGACCTGGGGTTACGTTTCACCCATAAAGGAGTAAGCACCACTTATGTCTTGCTCATCCCATGAGTGTCTTGCCCATGGGAGGTTGTAGAGATCTTTGTGAGCATTCTAACGCTTCTTGGATCACTTCATTCTGAGGTCGAACGAGGGAGTTAGAGCCAAAACACTCGAAACAGTCCAGACTGTTTCGCACCTGCGAGACACTAATTATGTCTTGCACATTTTAGCTATGATGCAGTTCGAATCTGAAGAATCTCAAAAGACAAAAGTTATAGGTATCTTTGTCAGATTTTCAACGCATCTTTAATCATATCATTCTGAGATTGGACGAAAGAGTTAAGACCAAAATACCCGAGATAGTCCAAGCTGTCTCGGACATGTACGAGACAGTCGAAGTGACTCTCGCCCAAGTCAGCTCCTGACATGTTTTCTGATAAGATTGGCTTCAAAAACTCCTTGGAGTAATCCATAAACATGTGGGGTTATCTTTAAATGTGTGGAAGTTATTACATAACCGAACTCACCTAAACGGATAATAACAGTTGTTCTTCTACCCTATCCACAAACACGACATTCCTATCCACAAACATGACATTTAAAGCCTATAAATACACCACTAGCACCCTCATAAAAGGAAATCTGAAGGGAGCCACGAATTTGAGAGAGGCTAGCAAGATCTTGGTGAATTCTTATGCATAAAAAGTAGATTTTGAAGGATATGAAGCCCGTTCCCCCATTCCTCCAAATCAAACTTTATTTTGATCTCGAGAAGAGTCGTAATCTCGCTTGGTCGAGATTATCACTTCAGCGATTACTTCCTTTGTGAAGTTAGAGCTTTAATCAATCTTCTGTTAACCGGATCTGATCCGCGACGGTCCACAGACTAACGTGTCCCCGGCACAGGTAAAGATCTCACGTAAATAGAGGCTAATAAATAGGATCTGTGTATTGTTTGATAAAGTTATAATCTTTATTTTTTATTGTGTAAGAAGATCTTATAAAAAGATCAATTTTTCTTTTTTTTGAATTTATATAAACGGTTATAACATGTTTAATGCTAATGAAAAATACAATTTTTGACACAAACATTGACAAAAACACAAGTTGGATTCTGGGTGAAATCTGAACTCATATATGAAGTTCGCTAACCAACGAACTTCGCTCATGGCAATTATAGTGGACCAACTCATCACTTCCGAAGAAGTCTTTCCCATGTCCTCAATGACCCTCAATCATGACTTCAGCGACCTTCGCCCAGGTCTTTAGTGAACTTCATTAAGTCGGCGAAGTTCACTAAATAGCCATTTTGAGAGCTATTTTAGGGGAATAACTGCTCTTTACTAATTCCTACTCTAATAGCTAATTAATCTATAATTTAAAGCTATTAACTCTCTCTTTTAGCCTGTAAAAAGAGAGGAGATTACTCATTTTAAGGGTTCTGGAGCATCAACTAAAAATGCACACGCATAGGGAGATCATCATCATCGCACTTGCAATTCTATGGAGAAAGACTACTAAGAGAAGACTGAGCTATTTTTCAAGCAACTAAATTCTCATCAACAGCAAAAGACTCGTCGTCTTAGTTAGCGCATCAACAGAATGCAAGATCTATGTTCCATCAGAACATATAAAATAATCCTAGAAAATATAAATTTTCCTTCATTTCACTATAATCTTTCAATTGTAATCTATGTCAATTATAATACAAAATACCCAAAACAAGATGGTGACTCCGTTGGGGACTTCTTTCTCTTCCAATGAGAAAATTGTGTCACACACAGACACTAAGACCCTCGGGTCTTTTGCTGAATCGCTGGTCATTGAATTTGACCAAGCAAAGTTTTGAGAAATTCATTTCCACGAACTAATTATCATCAACAGCTACTGTACATAGTTGTTGTGAAGTTCATTCAGTGCGAATCTCGGGTCTAAACAAACCCCTGTGTGTAAAGGCGACCTTCACCAAAGACAGCGTGAGCTTAGATGGAGCCAAACGAACTTCACCAAGAGCGAAGAAATCTCAACCCTCGCTTTGAACGAAGGTCAAGATGTTGTTAATCTTAGACATCAGTCTAGACTCCTTTAGAAGTTTGATTTAAAGCATCTAGCGATGTTTACTATTCTTCCTCGATAGAATCTAAGAATAGGGTAACCCCTCATCTAAATTCCCACAAGTGAATAATATCATCAATGATAATTCTGCTGCATAAAAGTCTGGCCAACGTCGCCATAAGCGATGTTTGCATTGAAAGGCTAAAGATAGCAAAGTTGGCATCAAATGTGCCTTCAACTTGGAACTAATGGCGATTTAGGAGAATTCCTATCTCTGAAAAGAGCTGGCCAATGTCAATATTGTGCGACCCTCAAAGAAGTAGTCTTGAAATTCAGAAAAGTTGCCAATGTAAAGCTACTCCTAAAAAAGAATCATTTTTTAGCTGCCTTAGTCATGGTCCTGAGTCTTCAGAAATTCAAACTAAACAACGACGACGTACCCCAAAGGGTAAAACACATGTCTTCACTGTCAATAAGACAAGTGTGACTTCTAGAGACGAGGAAGCAAGTAGATATAGCTCGCCTGATCTAATGTATTCTCCTAGTATTGGATTCATATTACCAGAAGCTGATGGTGTGTATCGTCACACTAGCCTAAGAGAAAGAGCAGCGATCCATTTCGACTACTCTTCCCTCCAAGCGCAGACATCACAGACTTCATCTTAGGTGTACCAACCCACGTCTAGCGACGCCAACTCCACCATAACATCTAATGGAACCCCTAGTTCAAGTCAAGAGTGATACTAGAATACAAATGTGATGGACCGAGAAGATCTTATTGCTCAAATGATTGCTCAAAAAAAGACTCAAATGAGTGGATTGAACAGTTAGAGAAGATGGTTGAACAACTCTTACTGACATCTCAACCTCAACCAAGTTCTTCAAATGGGAAAAAAACTAATTGGTAAATCCTCCTCAGAAGAAGATCAAGAGCATCAAAACGACATAGATTCTGAACATGCAAGATCGGAAACAACAATACCTTCATAGCCAAGTAAAGAAGCAAAGCCTTGGAGGATATTCAGAAATTGCTCGTCGATCTTTCTCAACAAACTGAGCTCAAGAAGGTTAGTATTACCTGACCTTATTCGGTCGAATGGGACATGGTTCCGTGTCCTATGAAATTCAAGCCGCCAACATTGCATATATTTGATGGTAAAGATTCTTTGAACTAACATATCTACTACTTTCACCAACAAATAAGAAGCATAGTAGGTAATGACGCCATTAAGACATGACTTTTCATTGGTACCCTTCACTGGTAGTCTTTGATTGGTTCTAAAATTTGCTCGAGGGTTCAATCAGATCATGGGCAGATTTAGAATCAAAATTCCTCTCACAATTCCACAAGGAACAATCTGATATTACCATAGCCAAACTCCTTTCTGAGAAGCAAAGTGGAAATGAAACGACCAGGGAATACATTGAGAAATACCACAACTTGATATTGTGATGTCGAGATATGCCTCTGCCGATGTTACTTTAAATTTGTCGACATAATTTCGTAACAAGGATTGAAGCTCGTATGGGTGTCGTCACTGCACACACATGAAAGGATTTGATGGAACAAGTTGAGATAGCAGAAAAATCATCAGAACTTTTCAACAAGTTTGAGCCTCATACCAATTTCAAGGGCAACAAAGGCAAACTAGGGTATACTTCACAACCGAAAGCTAAAGAGACTTTCGCAGTTAGGGTTCAAAATCTAAATAACAACTAGCAAAGAGAACCAAGAAAAAACTTTTAGCGCAATTATTCATTCAAGGATGAGCATACAGCTGCCATCTTCCATGTACTCAACAAAGGAAATCGTTTAAAACTTCCTGAAGCTCAACACCCTAAAGAAATGGGAAAGACCGAAGACCCTGGCTATTGCCTTAATCACAAAATGTTAGACACCCGACGAAGAATTGCTACATCCTCAAGGATAAGATCTAGACCTTCATCGAATCAGGGATCCTTAAGCCCAAACCTGAGCAAAAGAAAGTCACTACCAACATGGTAACTCTCTAATGTGGCTCCATGCTAGAATTCCAAGCCCAAAATGGCATTGTCACCATTTCTACCGCAAGGATGGAAGTGGTCAACTATGACCGTCAGAACCAACAAAGCCAAGGCTTAGTCCCTCTCACCATAACAATAGGTGAAATGATGTGGGTGCATCCTGACTTTCTCCAAGATGAGGATTGGGCTCTTCAGAGATCCAAGAACAAGTGTAAGATGAAGTATTGCAATTCCATCTCCACAATCATTAAAGAAGAATCCTTACACATCATTTCATTCACCGATTTAGAGGGAGAGAATATGGCCATGGAAGGGACAAGATCTGGCCGGGATTATTTAAAGGACTATGATAAACCTGAAACATCCAAACAACCCAAACTGACCAAGAAAAAAGAAACATTGTTCGATAAGGCTTTACAATGTCCCCAACAAGCCCCCATTTTAGTATGATATCATGGCCCAGTTAGTCAATATTCCAACTTGTATAACCTTATTCAAACTTTTACATTTGTCTAAGGAAACAGGAGAAGCTTTGAAAGAAGCTCTGAGTGACAATGAGGCGTTTCTCGCCCACTAGATTGAGCCCCCTTAGGACGAAGAACACAAGCAGTGCTATCAATTCTAGTGATAGGCACCTTGGATCATGTTCACTCAGGAGGATATGCTTGTTAAAGATCACCATCATAATCACCCCCTTTACTATACTGGTAATATAGGGTCGGCGAAGGTTAAAATGATTCACATTGATCCAGGATCTGCATTTAGCATAATTCCATAAAGACTCTTAAGTTTCATGGGTATTCTCCTTCACAAGCTCTCAAAGACTTCTACAATCATAACCAACTTCAACTCTAACAGTAACCGATCTCTTGGAAAGATCCAACTTAAATGTCAGATCGGAAATTTGAAGATGGAAGTGACTTTCTATGTCATTGACGTTGAAACACCGTACAATCTTCTTCTCAAATGATCTTGGATCCATTCCAACATGCTCATCCCATCAACACTTCATCAGTGTTTCAAATACATTGATGAATATAGGGTCCAACAAAGAGTTGAGGCCGAAAAGCATCCTTTCGAGGGGGTGAAAAATTACTTCGCCGACTCTCTCTTGTATGATGAAAATCATACAATCGAGATAGTCCTTCCCAATGACGAGGATAACGGTAATGAAGCACATGTTGAACTAGATTCTGATGATGATTTAATCTAGGAGATAGATCTACTTGTAATTAAATTAGAGGGCCTCTGTATCGACCAGTTCGCCAAAAATCAAGGTGATTTGATCTTGAATGAAGAAGAGTTTGCTTATGACTATTCTTTAGACTCTGAGTCTGAAAACTTAAGGTCAAAACTCTGATGTCAAGGGTAGATTCAGAACCGACATTGCATATGCCAATAAGCGAGTCTTACTCAGCTCAAAAGCAACTAGAAAACTCAGAAGATGCCACTTTCATAGTCCAACCAAAGGGAGGCACCCTAAAATCGACCATCTTTGGAAACGTGGAGCCACAACCTCACTTAGCAGGCAGTGATGAAGAAACTAAAGGAGCACTAGAATTCTCTCGATGTTGCCAAAAGTCTTAGCACATTATAGTAAAAATGGGATACTGTCTCACTGTTAAACAAGGGGTGAATTTTAATTGAGGACTAAGAGTTCCTTTAATCCTCTTTACTCCAGAAGGAGAGGTTTTCAATTATTATTATCGGACCAAACAAGGACTCAGTTATATTTCTCCTGAAGTCAAGTCACAAATAGGACTAGCATCTAACGACTTTCTAAGTAGTTATTCAGATATGTTCAACTAGGATTCTAATGTCAGCTTTGGAACCATATTTAATGAATTCATGGCCAACATGGTCTCTTATGGCCATTCTATGGATCTCAATGAATGTGAAATATTCGAAGATTCTAAAGATGATTCATGGGCGAGACATCTTGAAAAGCAATGGGAATTGCGCTTTGAAGTCAGTGAACCACTTACCAAAGATAAAGTAGTTCAAATCAACATAGGCGATGAAATTAACCCCAAGCCTAGCTTCATTAAGTCTACCATTCATTGAAAAGAAAGACCTAATAATTCTCCTTCAAGAGTACATTGATGTTTTCTCCTAGAGTTATGAAGATATGCAGGGTCTAGACCCTAATGTAGCCGTACCCTAATGTCTCTGATTGAAGAGCCTTGCCAATAGAATTGCCAAGCCCAGCTAATCAACCCATTTCATGTTGACTGAAGGAGGCTTTAAATAGGCAAGGGATGACATGTGTCATCCATTGATTTGTGGGATTTGGCTACTAATGGGTGAGGAGCATCATGCCCTCCCCTAGCTGTGGGATGTGACCACTATAGGGGTGATGAGAACCATTCCTCATCATCACCCAGGACGTGAGAAGTGGGTAGGCCACCCCCACAAGCAAGTAGCCCGCTTGCATTGCTCAGACGAGGCTGGCGAACCTACGGGCGAGCTTGAGAGCTGTCTAAATGCTCAGGCGAGCTTGCAGGTGAACTTGGCAAACAAACGGGGTCGGCTGGCGGGCCCCTCCAACGTGTGAGCTGGCGTTCATTGGCAAGCGGAGTTCGTGTGGGTGAACTCCCTACAAGCATGCCTGGCTCGTGCGGGCGAGCGAAACATTCAGGCGAGGTTAAAATCGTGCTGGCGAGCTCCATGATTTGACGAGCTTGATTCATGCGGGCGAGTCAAGCTAACAGGCGATGCTTGAGCTCTACGGGCGAGCTCAATAAACATGTGAGATTGAGCTCTACGGGCGAGCTCAATGAACATGCGAGATTGAGCTCTACGGGCGAGCTCAATGAACAGGCGAGATTGAGCTCTACGGGCAAGCTCAATAGACAGACGAGGTTGAGCTCTACGAGTGAGCTCAATGAATATGGGCAATTGAGCTCTGCGAGCAAGCTCAATAGACGGGCAAGCTCAATAGATAGGCAAGGTTGAGCTCTACAGGCGAGCTCAATGAACAGGGGGCGATTGAGCTCTGCAGGCGAGCTCAATAGACAAGCGAGGTTGAGCTCTACGGGCAAGCTCAATAAAGGAGAGGTTGAGTTCTGCAGGTGAACTCAACAATTGGGCGTGATTGAGCTCGAGTGGGCGAGCTTAGTAAACAAGCGATTGAGCTTTGTGGGCGAGCTCTGCTAGGCTTCGTTGAATGCAAACAAGCCCAAGCTATTAGCAGGCGGGCTTTGACACTTAGGTAATTTTCACTGCCTGCATCCTTGTTGGACTCGGGAGATTAGAGACGATCTTGTTTCCCCCCCATGACCTGGAGATAATAATGGTCCTCCTGGTGATTCACCTTGAAGTAGATGAGATGGACAAGAACTCTTAGAGTCGATTCGGTTCCTAGCCAGTGACAAATGATGATGAATCCCACCAGAGTGGCGATGGAGTTCGGCATCATTTGCGATGGAGACAACCCCAAAGTTTTGAAGACACGGTGGAGAAAAGGATGTAGGAGCAGGCGCAACCCATACTCCAAATGTTTCAGGTACACCGGAGCTATAATAATGCGATGGTCGAAGACCGCCTGCGTGCATGCTGCCGCCATGAGGGCAAATCCCCTGGGGGCATTGTACTTGCCATACAGAGCCTCCGGTAGCAATGATGACACCTTCGAGTGAAATTTTTGAAATGACACCTTCGAGCGAAATTTTTTACGGTGGTTTATTTAGGCTTTGTTCTTAGCCATCGAAGACAAAGAAGCCATCAGAGCAGAAGGATCACTGGAGAAGAGAGTATGGAGTAGATTGGAGATTATTCAAAGAAGAAAAGTTCAATATTTTCAAAGAGCAACCAATTTTCCCCATCGCGGAATGGTCCTACTTATAAGCA
Source organism: Asparagus officinalis (assembly GCF_001876935.1). NCBI lineage: Eukaryota > Viridiplantae > Streptophyta > Magnoliopsida > Asparagales > Asparagaceae > Asparagus > Asparagus officinalis. The sequence continues at coordinate 71,687,243 of NC_033799.1, read as the reverse complement.
GAAGGGCCGGCAGGTGGCAAGATCCCAACATCCGACTTAGCTCTTAACCAAGGGCCAAGATTATACTCAAAATACTAGGCAACCGCTCCAGAATTGAAGCAATCTTTGCTTTGATTAGCCTACAATCCTTGCTCGAGAATCGAGGCAACGGTGTCTCAAGATCATTCTATAACGTCAACAACGTCACATCAGAAGATACTCTTTAGCAACACCTCATAAATGCACCTCGGGCCCCGACCAGCAGCAATTTTATTTCACTCGGACTCGACTACCCCGAGTTCAAGCAAAAGGGGTCAGTGTTATGTCATCTTATAACCTAAGTGCTAATCCTCCCTCTGGAGTCAACACGTGCCCCGTATTTACACTAATCATCACATTAGCCCCCCAGTCAAGAGACAAGTCAGACGGGCATGGACACTTGTCCCTTCCCAAGTTGGGCCGAGTCGAGGGACATTCTCACTCGGACTCACCTTCTGAGTCGACCCCCCGCATCTGCTCTACAAGGCTAGGTTGACAACTTTTAAGGCCGACTAAAAAGGCGATATTTATCGTCCCACTCGCAAAGCAAGTCAAGAGGTGGTTTGTCCTCTAAATCTTTGTCAACAGCTGACCATCAACATCACATATCATGCCACATGTCTCCATGATTCATCACCCTTCATTAGCATCATGCCCTTTCAATCACCACCGCATCAAACTCAGCAATGACTCATCTCATCTGCAGATGACACTTGTAAACTATTTGTCGACCCAGCAGTATGCATGGACTCAGCCAAAATTACTTATGTACCCCTCTCAGCTGGGTATATATGTAGTCTCCTCGCCTACTGACCAGAGGTAAGCCATCTCTGATTAAATAACGCCATTTTTTCTGGCTAAGTAGGGTGACCTACTACTGAATAATACACACACACACACACACACACACAGAATTCACTTAGTTCATTTATTCCCTACTCAAGCTCTATACTGACTTGATCGTCAGAGGAATCACCGGAGAATCCAACTCCGATCCTCTAACGAATTGCGGTTTTGCAGGAGCCTCAATAGTTATGCAAGAGGATCAACCGCTAAGGAAGGTGAGGGGGCCCCTATGTCTTGCATAGAGATCCTCAGCCCCATCGCTGATTCGAGATTATCTTTTAATCCCGCTGCTGAGTCCCTGAGCATCAACAGGTTCAAACACAATACTCACTTAAAAAAATTAAACCATTTGAGTTCTTATTCTCCAATAGTTACAAAAGAATCTTAACCAGAAGTTGAGTTCACAATGGTTTGAAACATTAGAGAAATAAATAGTTTGATGATTGTAGATATTGAGTTAGGAGTCAACCTTACCTTAGTTAGGTTTTTAAACTGAAAAACTAACAAAGAGACCATTTTGCAAGACCCTAAAAGATTTAAAGAATTAATATGCAATTTCTAAGATTTGAGGGACTAATATAAAATTATTAAAGATCTAAAGGACTAATATCTAAAATAAAACCCCTTATTTATTTTATTATAACTAAAATACAGTTGCCACTACAATTGCATAATGACTTTCAAATGCCAAAAATAATTTTGTAGATTTGGAAGTAAAGCCGCAGTTGCAACGTTATAGAGCTGACACTTGCAAGCATACACTATCTTGTTAAATTACACGTTATCCCAAGTAGAAGTCCAGAACAACTTTCCAGCTCAAAAGAACCACCATTTAGTTACAACTTACAATTTGATTGAGTGGCTGACCAGGTTTTCCTTGTCACAAAAAAAAACTTATAACTAAAGACCAAAACTATTGTATGCACTATTAGCTGCACCAACCACCCTCAGGGATAGGGTTGGGCACGGGCGAGGTTGACACGTAGGCTATCCTGGTTTAGGCCGTCATGGGTCATGATCCGTCCTGGCTCGTAGTGGGTCGGGGCTGACCCAGCCCGTGATATACGCGGGTGACAAGTCGGGCTGGGTCCTGCTCCAGACGCTGAATTAGAGAAATATGTCCTCCCCATCTTAACCCTACCCACCATCGACCAGACCTAAAATTTTAATTGTTAGTTTTTAGTTTTAATTTTTAATTAACATTGTTTTCTTTTTTTCCTCTTGTATTTGTAATTTAAATTTAAATTCAAGGATAGTTATTAACTTCTCATGGATATAAATCTTCTTTCAAAGTCCGAACCATGTATAACTTTGTGTTTATGATGTTTTCTGTGTGATGTTTATCTTTGTACAATGTGTATGTGTATATATATATATCATTTTAAATAAAGAGTAAAATAAAAAATTTTAAATATAATTTAATAGATACTAATACAAAGTTAATATAGTTTAGAAATTAAAAATAAAAAAATTAAAAAAAACTAAAAATCCCAGGGGCCGACCTACGACCCTTAGGCCGTGGGCTGAGTGCGACCCGCCACGCCCTAGGCGGGTCGTGTGCCGAGCTGAGTCTAGCCCTACACTCGGGATCAGAGAAATAGGCTCGGCTCATTCTGACCCAGGCAGGCTCAAGTTGGACCCAGCCTGACCTTGAACCCAGCAGTCGGGTCACAGACCAGAACCAACCCGACTAATGCCCACCCCTACTCAAGGCCTCTCTAGGGGTAGGAACTAGGTTGGGCTAGCGCACGAGTCCGCTCGCTCTTGAGCACGGCTCGACTAGGCTCGGCTCGACTGGGCTCGACTCGAGATAGGCCCGATTCGGCCTGCTACAGTAGAGTGTTGCAGGACCATGCTAGGCCAACTCAAGCCAAATGTGAGCCAATAACCCGCTCGGCCCACAATGCCTAGCGAGCGGGCTGTGTCTACATATGAGTGAGTTGGCTCGCTTGTCCCGGTCTATGAGCTCTCATTTAGTTAGTAGTAATATCTTTTTTCTTTAAAATCTATTATAATTTCTTTCATTCTTGTATTTTTTTTAACTAGTGGAAAATTATTATGCTACTCATTGATGTAAAACATGCTCTGAAGTGCATTAAATCTCTGTGTTTGCGATAGTTCTCTCTGTAAATGTATGCAAATATACAATTTTACGTAATAATTTTTTTTTAATTTTTTGTAATCATGTCATTGTTAGTTTGCTATTTACATATAATTCTTAAGTGCTAAACAACATTGAAAAAACCTATTAAAAATAATTAAATATTAAAAAATAACAACAAAATAATTAAGTGTGCAAGTGGACCGACCCGTGTTATGGCTCGTACCGCATGTTCTCAGGTCCACGAGAAGGCTAGGCTGAGCTCTAGGCCCGAGAACAAGTGAGCTATGAGTCATGGAGCTAGCTCGCCTTGCCAGCTGAGCTCGTATGGCTGGCCCACGGCCAGCACGGCATATTGCCCACCCCTAGGCATCTCCTCAGCGCACATCCTATCAGAATGCCCTGCACAGCGCGGGGCGTTCTGATCCAAGCATGAGCAAGAAACCAGAGCTTTTAGTAATTACTCCTGCTCATGTGGCCGATGTTTCCCCGCGTAGAGAAGTGTTCTGATAGGAAAGCTACACGCGTCTCCTCCTTATTTAAGGTCATGACACTAATTTACAACAACAAGCCAAAAAACCTATTTTGGTGAAAAACACATGAACTCACATTCCCCTCCCCTTCTTCCCACTTACAAAGTGAAAACACCTACCAAAATCCTCTCCTTCCCTCACCACCAGGTCCACCACCCTCCTCATCACCGCCCTCCTCCTCTCCCTCGCCTTTGACACCAATGGCACCATCGCTCGCCGTTAGAAGCACCACGACCACCTGACCGTCATCCTCATCTCTGCGACATCTTCCCGCTTCGGCTACCAGCACAAAGCCGCCACCCAAACATCCACGGCCTCGTCGCTCGCGGCACTCTGACCCCTCGCCTCATCCTCGTCTTCCCTCCCTCGCCTTGCCACAACTACTCCATCAGCCACCTAACCTCTTCACAGCCCGCCCCCCCTCAACCCCGCCCAAACCAAGGCATCATCACAACACTTCATCAACTTGCCACTAGTGTTTTAAATAGCGACCGACATGTCAGACATGTCGGCCGATATAGCGGATTGAGGGGTCGAGCGACACGAATCAGGGAGTTTTAAGTCACATGTCATTTTCAGGGATAAATCAGATATATCGGCGAAATATCGACCATATCGGCTGATTTTTTATTTTTGAAAAATCGACCGATAAGCCCATTTATCGGTTCAAAGGTTTGGGTTCAGTGAAACTCATTTGACCCTTTTATTGGATATAGAGGCTCTTTTCGAACCAGATAGACACCAGATCAAAAGAAAGAAAGAAAACCCTAGGGCTCTCGACGAACTCATCTTCGTCGTTTTGCTTTCACGGTCACAGCTTCTCCTCTTGTCCTCACAGTGTTGCCTTCTGCTCTCTTTCTTCCCTGCACCATCGAAGATCCCTTTGGGCTCATATTCATTTTAACACATGGTCGCAGCTTTATCACCGTGGATATGCATGCGGATATGCATGCGGATATAAAATGTATATGTCGACCACATGGTCAGCACATGTGTTGGAAAGTACGTATATCTTGAGGATTTATCACCGTGGATTCAGAATCAGATGAGTTGGGTTCAGAATCAATGGCATCTTGCCGCCATTTTAACTTCCACTGCAGCTCAACAGCGATGTGTAGGGAAAATGAACGACGGCCTGAGCTCCGGTAAAGTTACGATGGACTGAAAATATATCTTAAGGACTTGCCAGATAGGTTGCATTACTTGGCGAGTGACCAGATTCCGGCAGCAGTTATCGGGTGGTGCACAATAGGAGTTCGGGGGTGAAGTGCGCCGGAGTTCATGGATATGACAATGAACTGTTTTCTATGAGTATATTTGTAGGGATTGGGCGTAGGTTTAAAAGGGGGAAGAAGGTGAAGTCTTTTGTGAACGTTGAGGTTTATAATTTGATTGACTCTACTCTTGGGCTGAAGGGAGCACCCAATAACGGGTCGGTTTCATTTGCAAATTCTGTGTTATTGCCAACAGCTTGAGGACGGGGGCTTGTATGTAATTTCACAAGTGTGTATTTGGTCTCATTCTCCTGTGAGAAGTAAATGTCCTCCCACTATTAGACAATATAGTCTGAGTCCTTCTGAATTGTAATCAGAAAGATGTAATTCTACTTATGCAAAAGATTTTGATTTGACCTCAATTTTATCGTCACATATTACGAGCAATCAAGATCTTCAAATATCTTTCCAGGTCTCTTGCCAAATTATAGAAAACAGAGACAGAAGATGAGAACTTACACCTCAATTTACATAACCTAACATATTTCGAAGTCATACGACTTCCAATTTTTTTTGCCATATCTTCATTTATTTTTCACCTGTTCATGAAATTTCTGTAATACCTTTCTTGTTTGGCAGCTCACAAGGAACAACGGAATTGCTTGATAATGAGAAGTTTTGCATCAATAATATCCCATAAATATTTGGTTCATACTTTATAGGACACTTACATATCCCAACACTATAGATGAGATCTATCACTTACAATCTTGAAGTTTGCTGGCTGAATGCAGGATCCATACATACCACTACCTGTAATTTCGATATTATGTTGTAATCTTTAATTCCAATTCATGATAAAAGGAACGACGATAAACTTTATAAACATATACAACGCAGGAAATTAGTAAGTTACCTTGCCAAGGCTAGCACCAGAATGCAGATATTCGACTGCATCTGCTACAGAGTTGACACCAATGAATTTCTTCGGATCCACGGCGACCTACCAGAAAATCCAAAAAAAGGAAAATTAGATTAAAACAATCAGAAACTCAGTATTTCCTTTATTTTGTGAAATGGTGTGTGGCAGAAAAGTGTCGACTTCAGGAAGAAACTCCCTCATCAACATATAAGTGATCTTTGTTTCAATAGTTGGAAATAGAATTAGTACAGAGTAGTAGCTAAGTAGTAGTTGAATAATAGAATATTTAGGAATAGTGCTATACCCAAAGGAGAGGAGTCTCACATGCACTCTTCTACTCTCTGTTTCATTAACTTCTTATTATGAAAGACTATGTACTGTCCAATGTTGAAAATAACAAAAATGGGTTATATATAGGGGTGCTAAACCGTATCCATATCCGAGGAAATATCCAGATACGAATATAGTTACTCAAATTTATAACCAATAGGATATGGTTACATATATGGTTTTGTAGTGAAATATCTGAAACCATATCCGAAATATTCGAATACATAGTAGTCATATTGTTATAATGGTTTTAATCTTTGGATTATGGATGTAAAGTTAATTTTGATGATTAAGATATCTAATCTTAGCTTTTCACATATAATGAACTTATTAATAAACTCTTTCGTATGACATGAACTATATTTTTTCAACAGTATTTAGTTTTCTCATATTCATTTTATATCCGCATGCATATCCACTTTTATAATTTATATACGTATCCGTATCCGATTTTAGCATATATGGATATGAATTTTCCTTAACAAGGTGTATCCGTATTCGTATTCGAAATGACTAAACGTATATGGACATGGTAAGCATCATATCCAAGTCATATCTGGACCGAATGCACCCACGTTTAACCTCCTGTTAAGGGTTAAAAGGGAAAAAAAGACAAAGACGTAATGCATAATGTAAGTCATATTATTAAGATATTTTATAAATACTTACAATTCATAACAACTTTGACACTTAGAATCATCAAACTTTTCAAACATAACATCACAATTATCAAATATAAAAATATAGCATCACCATTTCTTAACAAAAGTTAGTCATATGACTAACAACCATTCCAAAAAGCATCATCAAATGATCAAATACTTTAATATCGTCAAGTTTAAGGCAATAAAAATAAGTCTAAAATAAACCCAACACTTTCAATTCTCGAGTTCTTAACTTCACAAAAATATTCTAATTCTCAGTCAAGTTCACTACATCACTCAAACTAAACATAATTATGTAACTACAGTAAGAAATTTTGCATATATAGAGATTGCATGCAAACTTTATTTCACAAAATCTAGTATTAACTAAAAACTAGAAACTGAAACCTAATCAAAATCAAGTAATAACTGAAAGAAATTATCTCACCAACACAATTAACCCACTAATTAATCTATGTACTCCAATTTTGTGACACATCTTATAAAATTATATTGAAGGGCAAAACAATGGAGCAACAAGCTTGATATGATTTATGACAAATTGACAATATAAAAGATTAAAATTTGGAAGGTAATTTCAGAATCACTATTTATTTAAAGGATATGAACCGAAATGCCCAATACATAACTAAAAAAAATTTACCTCACCAGAGTCACAGAACCCGTCAATAACTGAAAGAGTTTCAGTGGAGGCAAGGAGCTAGGGTTTGGGTTGAAGGATGCGAAGAGATCGCACATTCACAGGAAGAGAACAGGGTGATCGGGACTAAAAATGGTAGGGTTTAAATGATTTGAACAGTGGAGATGCATCCACACGTCCTCATCAGAAATACAATTTAACCTAAAAAACTCATGTTAACTAGTTATATAATGTAACACACATTTAACGCAATATAACATGTTTTTTTCTAAGTTAAACAGTTTCAGCGTTAAATGGGTGTGTTACCTAACAAGAAGGCATCATTAGGTTACAAAACAGGTTATAACTGATTATATAACGGGTTTTTTCAACAATGCTGCCTAAGCACTAGGTGGGTGGCCTAGGTACCAGCTAGGCCTTGGCGTATGCCCAGGCGAAGGCTTTTTAAGACACTGGCCACTAATAATCATACCCTAGAAAAACCACTCTTAAATGCTATTCCAATAGAAAATACTAATCACCATCAAGAGGAAAAAAGCTTCGAACACTATGTATAGGTCTTGAAATAGAGTGCAATTATTCTCAAGATTAGATCAACTAGAAAATCACATAGGCAACCAAAGAAAAAGAATCCCAAAGGTCCACAAACAAGAATTGGTTTGAAGACATGGAGGTTGCATAATTACAAATTATGAAGTTGATAAATAGTAATTAATGGAGCAAGAAAGAGTAAAGGTAGGAGGTTGCATAATTACAAATTATGAAGTTGATAAATAGTAATTAATGGAGCAAGAAAGAGTAAAGGTAGGCCTACGAAAACATGCTTCAACTAATATCACAAAAACTGTGATTAGAAAAAATAAAGTTAGATATTCTTTTAACCCAACCTAGACACTTATGCTGAAGAATATTTCAACTAAGTAACCAGACTCACACGCATGCACCTTATTAAGTGCATAAATGTTTTATAGGTAACACTTCTATAAGCTACAAACAGTTGAAAGTGCAATCAGTTGGTGATATTAAAAAAGATTAATGGACTGCCAATATACTGCAATCCAGGTTTCTATCACCTTATTGAGGCTATCTTGTGCCTTTTTGCATGCGAAAGAGATCTTAGTACGATCAACCTACTGCTAGTACGATTACCGTGCAGAAGTCTCAGATAATATGATAAACATCATGTGCTGCTTACCTAACAGAGTTATTTGGAGTTGCAGAGATATCTCTATGATGTAAGTAGCTCAATGAGCCCACCTGTTTTAGTCCTATAGACCTTGCTTAAATTGTTTAGACTATTACAGCATGTACGAGGAAACTGATATGTTCTGAAACAAAAGAATGTTCTGACAAAGAACAATTAACTTAATGATCGTAAAAAGATAAAATACCTTAAGCTTTCCTGAGGAGAAGAGATCAAATAATTTATCAAGATGCTCCTGCCAAAAGTGACTGTATTGAACTAGGAAAAAGCCAGCCTGCAATATAAATAATAGCCCAAGCACCAATCTTTGTTAGATGAGTATATGAAAATTGTTGATGTGGATTCAGATATAGAATACATACTAATGGCAGTCCCCCTCCATCCAACCTCCTAGCTAGCTAGCTATCTATCTATCTATATATCTACCCATCTATCCATCTATACAAACACATAAATAATAAAGAAAATGTTTAGAATTGGCTATTTTTGTGAATATGAATATATTTATTCGAACTAATTAAGATTTCAATAAAAGTAGCTTTCACAGATTTTCATTGAGAGATCGACCATATAGATAGTAAATTTTAATAAGCTAAAGATAAAAGATTTTATTTAATGTGAATACAGCCACATCTGCGTGTGTACAGATATAGGTAGACTAGGATCCTTTGGGAGTGACTTTTAGCCAAATCCGTCCTGTTGGAAATCAATTTGGGGCATCCACTTTTACAATAGTAGGATCTGTCATCTCTTTGTAGCTCAAATTTCTAAATGAAATATCACCTCATAAATATTACTCTATGTATATATACACACATACGCACCACACACAGGCGCGAGTACTATATTTCTCCTAAATTATTATTTTCGTAAAGGTGTCTTAACTTTTAGGATGTTAATAAAAACTTCATGACAAAACTCAAGTGACAATAACTAGCAACCATTAGAGCTGCTTTCCAATTTACAAATCATCTATTCATGCATTTAAAATCTAAAGGAAAGGATCCAGTCTTACATGAATCACTAACAGAACCAAAAATTTTGAACTGAGTAATATGTGTCCATAGAAACCAAAGACTTTAATAATTACGCTTCACCTATGCAAATATGCAAAACGTTGCAGTGAACACATGAGCATACAACTAGCCATCCGTATATATGCACCTTTAGTCACACATATGCATGTGTCTGTATCAGTCATACACAAAAGAAATGTAGTATGAATATCATTTGGAGAGTCCTACACAATTTTAAGATAAGTTTTGCGCATAGGACTTAAACAGAGAAATCTTTACAACTATGCTCATAAAGTACATGGAAAATATAGCATTCAAATAACTTCAAAATACAGCATAAATTACTCGGTCCTACATGTTTAACAGTTTAAGAATTCAAAATTTACTTACCACAGTTTGGCTTTTTGCTAGAATCTTTTCGCACAACCCAGTATAGTTCAATGGCTTCCATCCATGTTCTCCTTGGTACTGAACCATGAAGGATTTCATTTATCAGCAATGAAGATGAATTTAAATGGTACTATATACAAAACATGAAAATATAATCCACTTAATGCTTCTTCATAATCATTTCTTGCAAATAAAATTTGTAGCAACCAAAATTTAAATCATATAACAGCTTGCTCTTCCTGGCTTTTCTCTGTCTTATGTGGCAAGCAAGGGGCTGTGCCGCTTAGCTTCCAAGTCAGACTAGCTTTCCCAGCAATAACCCCATTAATAAGCAGAAGAGAACTAACCAACATTTAAATTTTCATTTGATGCGTGTCAAATGCCAACTTCGCCACTGCACCAAAATTCGTAAGTCGTGGTGAGGGTTGAGGGTTATAATTTTATACTCTAATATATGGTTGAATGCCCTTTTATGGGTAGAAACCTGGACTAATGCAGCAGTGTCAATTTTTTTAAAATATGATTGGAAATTTGTGGCCAGCAAGATCGAACCCCGGTGCGCTGATACCATGCCACTACACCAAAAGTCTAAAATCGTGGTAAGGGTTGAGGGTTATAATTTTATATTCTAACCATGAGTGATGGTAGAAAGTATGTAACACATCATTATTAGTAGTTAACAGTATTGACCATGTAGATAAGCATACACAATTGAGCAAGCATAAGCATATAGATAAGCCATACACATGGAAA
>NC_033799.1:71595028-71676028 GCF_001876935.1 Asparagus officinalis | reverse complement strand
ATTCCCCCCCCCCCCCCCCCCCCCCCCCACCCAAAAAAAATCCAAATTTTAATAACTCCCATATCTGACACATAAATGCTTATCACTTGGAAACACCATGTCTGTGACACCAAATTAATAGCTTATTTATGTCTTCTAACTTAAACAACATGACTTCCCCTATTTATTTGATTTAACATGTTTAAGCACAATGCAAAAACTCTCTAACTAATAGTCAATATAGCATGCCATGGAAAAGAGCCCCAGAATCAGTAGAACAGAGTTGTTTCATCATATATAACATGGAAAAGTGAGGTAGAGAAGGGAACAACTAGGTTGGACTACTATGGATATGGTATACGGACATGATGAAAGACAGATATGAGCTATGTCAAATTCTGAAAATCAAGGGTATAGTACGTTATCAAAGGATCCTACCACTACACCACTGAAGTTGAGGTGAGGATTGATGGTTATAATTTTATACTATAAGATCCCCCGTTGGCTGAGGCAAAGCACCCTACCACTACACCAAAACTATGAAGTTATGGTGAGGGTTAAGGGTTATAATTTTATACTCACAATAACCGCGCAAGTTGAGCGCCCTTTCATGGGCCGAAACCTGGACTCACAAAATGGTATTTTTTTTCTACATCGCTTAAGAAATTTGTGGCCAGAAAGGTTCAAACTTGGGTTGCTCTGTTACCAAGTCAAAGGACCTTACCACCGCAAAAGAAAACTCCAAAGTTGGGTTGCTTAAGAAATTGCACATGCCCAAGGGAAAAACAATTCTGTCTATTATGTATTATAATTTAGAAACATGCAAATGCAGAATGTAGCGATATACAAAATTCAAAAGTTGCATAAAATAACCTGAGAGATCATTCCTATTACAATTAGCCGTCCATAAACTGCTAGTGCATTTAAACATAGATCAAACATTTCACCCCCAACGGATTCATAGATAATATCAACTCCTTTAGGATATTCTTTCTTCAGGACCTGTTAAAAAAGAAGGCCAGCAAAATTCATCTATTAAAATGTACTGATAGCTAAATTATTACACGCTGAGATCTTGTCACTACAATTATAAGAATCATTGCTAATAAGGCTCTAGTAAGAAAAATAATCAGGAAAGAATACAACAGAAATTTCACAACTACAAGGTATGATGACAATTTCATGACTACATAGTATGGTCCGCTAAATAAGACAGCACAAAACACTAGGTGATATTTAGGAGAACTATCATATGTGGACTGGATTCGGATTCTCTCCACTACAGAAAAGTAGTGGAGAGATCACTACTATATCACAACCTTTTATTTGTTTAGTGGATGGTTGTGATTTATTTTTTCATGAAGGTATGGTGAGTGTTAGAATTAAAATGAATCATAACTACTTAGTAGATAAACCAATGGCTATAACTAAAGTAGTGGTCTCTCCGCTACTTTTTTAGTAGTGGAGAAGATCCAAATCCATATAGACCCGTTAATTTCTTTCTTGCTGATCATTTTACAAACAATATCTGTTACTTTGAATATTCACCGTGTCCTTCATATTTATCGAATATGATATGTTCCCAAGTCCAGACACAGGTCCGATCCATATATGTCTGGTAACTATGGTTTCAGGTGGATGTTTAGTCTTCCAAAAGCATGACATTGAAATTTACTCAAATATTAGAAAGAGAGAAACAAATTAGATTAATATGCTAAGAACCACACTGGCAAAAGCATTAACTGAATTTTCGGAACTATATTCATTTTCCTATTTGAGCTACAAGCTAAAAACTCATCTAACCATAAATTCATCACATACATATTTCCACTATGGGAATAAATCAGAATCTCATGACTTTGAAAAACCAGAAACACTTAAATTTGAACAGAGTGAGACCATCATATATCTCTCCACTTTGGCATGGATAGGGTCCAAAGCCAACTGGCCAACTAATAGTGAATAAAATCTTGTTATTTGGTCCAAAAAAGTAGCCACCTTGTTGCATTATGATTATCTAAGAGAACTTTGTAAGGAACCTTCTTCAACAACTTTTATCCTGCTGCACTGAGGCGCTTAATATGGCACAGAAAAGTAGACATTGTTCTGTTATGCTTCAGAAATATAACCATTAGGGAAAATTTGTCAGTTTCACCTGAGATCAGACTTTTCTTAAGACACTCTGGACCGACCCAGTTGCCACCCCAAATCATCTTATACTGCCTATTTCTGTTTATCTCCCATATCAAGTGCATTTTTCAAGCTTCCAATTGACTATTATCATCAGATTAGAACTCTGATTTAACTTCTTGATTTCAACAATTCTATTTATCAACTTTTGAGCGAAAGACGGTTCAAGTTATAATTATGAACACTTACCAGTTACTGCAGAACAAAGTAAATTATGTATAGAAAATGCATGTGAATACAGACAAATAATTTCGAAGAATATCTAAGCATACATGTTTTATATCTTCCTTCTTATAATCAATAACGCGATCAACACCCAGGGAGCTCAATAGTTCAGCTTTTTTAGCACCTCCACATGTAGCAACTACTCTATTTCCAGCCAATTTTGCTAGCTACAAAAAAAAAGTACAAAACTTATATCAGCAGAACATTTAAAAAGTGAAATAAATGGTCAGTGGTCACAGATCTGAAATCAAAATCCACACCAGTATCAGGTTGTTGTTATAATTCGAGAATGGTTTAGGAGTCAAATAAAACAATGTTCATTTGAACATAAGTCACTAAGAATCTTACATGTACAATCACTGACAGGAAAAAGAAGAAAATTTATAGAAACATGAGACTGCAGAAATGGCTCCAAACTGAAAGCAACTAGCATATTAGAAATAAGCAAAAATATAAAAAAGAGAGTACTTACTTGACTTGAATCTAAGTGTGATGATAACAAGTGGAAGCACTAACATGGAGTAATTGACAAGTAGCATAATATATAAATCACTGTCACCATGCATTTGAATCTTTTCAGAATGTGAGTTGTAACGGGTCTCGCATTTGGAACTAGTGCACCCAACATTCCAGGAACCCATAAGAAAATCATTATCGGTAAAGATAGGAGGATCTCTCACATATCATCAATCAGGAATCTCACTTTTCTTTTTCAATGTATTTCCGAAGAATGCAGCGACACAGTAACTTTCTTTCTACCTGCAGGACATGCAGAATGAGATAATCATCTTCCTAGGTTACATCTATCTTAATTTTCTAAATCCTCCCCCGTCTTTTTTGCTCTATTCAACCCTAATCTCAGCTAGACTTCCTTTTTCTCATCAAACCACATCCTCTCCTATCTTCTCCTCTTCTGTTCTTCTCCCATAGCTGATGCAAGACTACCTTCATCTTTCCTTACATTGCCGGCGGACATCATCTTTTTGTTAACGTTCCAGGAATGGTCAAAGTTTACAAACACATCAATGCAACATTCCAAAGAATCCAATGCATGGGAATCATCCCTCAGGATGTGACTCCATAAGGGGAATATTGCATTTCCTACACAAAATACACTGTATATGACTGAAAATGGAATATAATGAATCCTCAATACATGAAGCTTCTCTAAATTACAAAATCGGCTGAGTGTCTGAACAATTGAGGGAGGGAGGAGAATAGCTACAAATAAGCATCTGCTTCATAGTTTCCATATAAAATAAAAACAATCAACATCGTCAAAACAGAAACATTCATAGCTAAAGATCTAGTAAGACAATGAAGCACAGACAATTATTCCCTGAAAATATATATGAAAAAGAACATGTGAAGGAAGTAGCAAAAAAAAAGTATTATTGGCGTTATTACTTATGAGGTACATTTGAGGATCATAATCACTCCTTTCTTCTCAGTGCATACAAAAATAATGAAATTACAAGAATACCCCCCCCCCTCAAGCTGAGCATGTAGGTCATATATGCTAAATTTGTTAGAAATATATACCACTGATCTGTCAAGGTGTAAATGCCTTACGCGCTTAAGGCAGAAGACACAAGGTAGTTGGTGAGACATACGTCTTACTGAACTTCACTGAAGTAAGGCGTGACCGCAGCCATAAATGTCTTTCTTAGTATTTAAACAAAATAATAATTAAATTTGAGATGAATCAAATTAATATCCTTGTGTCATTAAGTACATGATGATTATAATTAATAAATTAGGTAACTCTCTTTCCATGTCAGAAGCCTCCTTATGGAAAGTGGCAAAGAATCTACAGTTCTATGAAGTGCTTTGGTAACAATGTTCAGGGAGAAGAGGTGAAGACAAAGTAGTATTGAGGCAAAGCAGAGAAAAAGAAGAAGAGAAGAGAAGAGAATAGGACAACGAAAGGAAAAAAAGGAAAGGAACACAATGAAGTAACCATACCAAAAGAAGCCAAAAACTTTATGAACTATACTGAAGAAGAAGAAGAGGAAAATAAGAGAAGAAAAGGTGTAAATAGGCTAATAAAGAAGAGGAAAAGTAAATAAACAGAAATAGATTTCTAGATTATAAATAAAAGTTGTTGCTGATGTAAAAGTAACATTAAGTTGTGACTCCACAAATATAGTTTCATATATATATATATATATATATACATATATATATAGAGAGAGAGAGCAAAACTTGTGTCAACTTAAGTGGATAGCAAAAAGTTGTCCACCAAAAGCCATAGAAGAGAAAGAAGAGGGAGGAGAAAAGAGAGCAGGAGAGAAAAGTGCAAGGAAAAGGGGGCAGCGGCAGAAGAGCAGGTGAAAGAGGAGGAGAAGAGAACAAACAATACAATAGATGTTCCATTTTCCTCCAAGTATTTCTATCAAAGTCCCCTGATAACTACACATATCAAACATCAGACAATTACAGTGCTAACACATACTTCTATGTCAAAAACTGCATTCGTAGAAATGCTAGAAGAAAAAAGGATATTGAACTGTAACAAAAGCTATTTCCTTAGCAGAGTCAGTTTTCACTTGATATTAAAAAAAAGTGAGACAAACAAGAAAATCATGGAATAATTGGATTTTCTGTGGCTAAAAGCCAATGTTGGAATATGACGAATTCCAAAGTATTGTATTAGTATCTATGTCAAAAAATGTATTCGTAGAATTGCTAGAAGAAAAAGGGATATTAAGCTGTAACAAAAGGTATTTCTTTAGCAGAGTCAGCTTTCACTGGATATTTTTTTTTTAAGTGAGACAAACAAGAAAATCATGGAATAATAGGATTTTCTGTGGCTAAAAGCCAATGTTGGGATATGAAGAAATCCACAGTAAATATGAACTAGAATCTCATCAATCATCATCACCTTAGTCCTTCTAAAAGCTTCATCAATCAAATTACATGAAGCTTACATACACACTGCATATCTAGTTATCTCCATTAATAGCAGTAAAAGCTTTGTCCAAACACGAAATTTAAAGAAGATTAAGTATTACACTGACATTGTAACCATATACTATTCAAAATTATAAATAAATAAATAAATAAAGTATTAATCAATCCATAGGAAAAGTAAATGGATGTTGTTGTGATGTTCAATATTAGTCAGAATGCTTAGTTTCTTTTGAATTATGAGTTTCGTATATTAATATTTGTGTAACGCTAAATTAAACCACATAGCACAAGAGACCAGTACATCATTTCCATTTATCAGCACCAAGTGAACCCAACAGGAAAACTAGTAAATATACATGAATAAATACATAAACATACAGCAACTGCTGCATGTATATCACTAACCTGAACTGCAAATTGTCCAGTCCCACCAGCTGCTGCTGTAACAAGAACTGTTTGTCCAGATTCCATCTGCCCAGCCTAAAATTATGAAAGATAATTTATTTTCAAGATAGGATAAATATTCATAATGTTGCATCACAGACAATCAAATAACAGTTGATATCATAGAAACCTCCATGAACCAAAAAAACATAATTTACTAGAAATGATTGACAAAGATAGAAGATATAGAACTGCTGAGTAGTCTTCAAATGCCCTATCTCTACCGTCACATCCTTATTCTTTGGAAGCATAATTTGTTACCTCCGAAGATGACGTAAGGCTAACTACTAAAAAAAGGAACAGGAAGCTGCACTTCCACAAATAATGCTGCAAAGTAGTATATTTCTTTCAATGATAATTGCTTGGGAAACTTTTCCAACCTTATATCTTGATCTTTCAATATCTGTCAGTTGCTTAAAATCCGGGAACTGGTAGGTCCTGAAGGTGAAAGAACAAGCTCTAAGGGAGGTCTGATGATTATTAAATATAGTATAAAAATTAAGAATTAATGCTTTACTTTATGAATTACTTCTTTGATAGAAGTTAAAAGTTGACAATTGCTACCCTATTTGCAATAGAAGCTATTGGTTAGGTTGGGTTTGGCGAACAACTATAAGATGAAACATTTGTTTGAAGAGGTTGGGTTTGGCGAAGAACTATAAGATGAAACATTTGTTTGAAGAGGGAGTAAGGGTTGGATCACCCCAGCAATAAGACTTCTGCAAATACATATATACAAGGCAGTGTATTAGTTTCAATACAAGCCATGTTAGGGGAAGGGACAGCCATTGAACCTTGTCCAGGATTCTGGGACATGATATAACTATTCCCTTGTTATATCAGACCTTTCAAAAAGAGTAACATAACTTTTCTAAGGGTACATTTATATTGAACAAGATGCTGAAGAAGTAGAAGAAAAACTATAAGAGAACTATAGAACAAACCTTTTCTAAAGCAATTGAAGCCGTCAAACCAGATGTAAGCATTGCAACAACCTCTGGATCTGGCCTGGGCACAGGAAGTAGATGTTTTGCAGGAACCTGCACAATCCAAGTAAGAAACAAAAAGAGAAAGTTAGTGAGATATGGATAAGTAAAATACTTAAAATACCAACAAATGAACAGAGTTATAGAAAAATGTCAAAATGACTAAGGTAATAGCTAAATACCATTGTGAATTCTGCATAGCTGCCAAAAGTCATAAAAGCAACAGGGGTGCCAACTTTCAAGGTGACAAAATCTCCAACAGCCGCAATTAAGCCGACAGCCTACAATAGAAGAATGTTAAGCAAATATAAATAATAATAATAACCTCCATTACAACCTTTTATGTGGTGATGCAATTGAAAATCATCAATCAAAGTCCTTCATTCATTTATTAAGTTTCTGTACACTATGAACAATCCACGATTTAAAGACACTCCTTTAACTACATACTGGCCAAGATTTTTAGACACATCATTGCAGAATATCCTTCTTGAATAGGTGCCTTGGTTTGTGCAGATCCATGGTTAAGTGACCAGTCCAGTATCCAGCATTTAGCGTGACATTATGAGCAGCAGTTCATGACAATTGTAATGCAATGTTTGCATCTACATTAGTTATTTGGTTAATTATGAGTTACTTTCACCAGCACTAAAGCTAAGTAACGCCAGGCATTTGAGCTGAGCTAACAAGGTAGGATGTTACTGTACAAATCGGGCTGCACAAAGTGGTTCTTGATCCTCCTTAGCTAAAGTGGGGTCAAATGACCCCACTTTGGTCAAGGTGGATCCACCAGTAGGGACACGGCAATATCATAAAGTAGGACTAATTTGCATAGGTACGGGTATGGATGCAGGTGGGTAAGGGACAACGCAGAACATGTATAATAACAGATCATAAGACCCCAACTTTTGATCAAATTAGTTATTTTCCTCCCCTTCTTGGGCATTATTTTCTAGTTAATGCAAAAGCATATTTGGTCTTCTTCACTTCTCATAACAAAAAATTGCTGCAAGGGAATCTATTCTTATGGTGAAAATAAACACACCTCAAAACCAGCATCAAATGGAAGAAGCGCAGTGACATCTCTATTGTTGCCGCTAAAATAACGCCCAGAGCTGAAATTTACCTTCAAAACACACTCCACATCAGGCCAGAAGGAAAAAGAATATGGAAGCAGTATATATAAACTAAAAATCATGTAAGCAGTAAGGCCCTTATATACATTCAGAAACTAATAAGAAGAGAACATACGTCACTTGCGTTTACACCAGCATATATGACTTTGACAAGGGCATGATGTGCTTTGAGGGGAAAAGTCAACTGTGTTTGAACAACTCTGGTTGCGTTTCTGAAATTATGATTAAGGGTGTGTACAATTCTGCATGACAAATAACGTAGCATGAAGTTTCATTGAAAATTAATAATAAAAAAGAAAAAGTTATGTCGCAGAATATATAGACATTTGAAAAGTAACACTAACTTTACCTCAAAAGAAAAGGCAACAATATATTGATGACGACAATGAAAAGAAAACTAGATAAAAATTACATAAATAATGAGATAGAAGCATAAAATAAAAACATTTCCAAAATACATGCATACACACTTTCTCACTATTATATACCAAATAACCAATATTTCTTAGGACAAAGAAAAGTAATGTTTCACATATCCAAGAAAATATAAACACAATCTGATGCGGGAAAATATTAAACACAGAGAGCTTTCAAACTGTTTAAAGACCAGAAGCTGCAAAAAAAAAAAAACTTGTGTTAAGAAGTAAAAACAAAATTAGAACTACAAACCAAAAGGGATCTGTCTCAGCTGTTATGTGTACATGAAAGAGAGTTCTGCACCTGTGACAGAAAATCAGTCATGGCCGATTCAGCAAGCTAAAAGAGAGATTCAGAGATTTAGAAAGGCATATATATAACATATTTGGGTTTTTAGATAAACCCTCTTTCAAATTTTTCTCAATATACCCTCCTTAAATCTTTAATCCTTGATCAAAACCCCAACAAATTTTTAAGTTTTTGGAAGAAACCTCAGATAAATTAAATGCCCCAACCTCAAGTCAAAAACAGAGGGGAAAACAAAATTGAGTAGGAATCAGGATATCAGCCATTTTGTGAGAAATTTTAGATATTTGGAGGGATGCATCAAATACCAGAGATTGAGAAGGAAAATTAAGGAAGTCTTGGAGGGATATGCTTAAAAAGGGGTTTTTGCATATATACCCCTTAAATTATCCACATTTGCAAAATTGCCCCTCAAATCTTATTATTTGCAACCCTCCAATTCATAACATTGGAAAAAAAAACTACTCACTTAACTATGTTAAGGAATATAACCGGTATATTCTCTTAATTTATACTTTGCAATTATCTATTGATTAAAGTACCCCAATACTAAGGTTACAAAATCAGAATTCATAGGGGTTTTATACTCCTCTCATCGTCTACTTCATTTTAGTTCTTTGTAATAATCTTTTCCATTATTTAAAAAAAAATTATCTTCTACAGCATCTCCTTCAAGTTTTCTTCCCCATTTCCTTCTCTAAAATTGATCTCATTCTTCCAGGTCTTCTTCTCTGGCAACCTCCAAACCTACCACCCAAAAAGTCAATTTAACCCTCACCCACGAGCTTTTCCTCCGCCTCTGCAACAACTTCTCATGGCGTTTGATCCATAACTTCCTTTTCATCTCTAAGCTCACCCAATGCACCCATTCCACTGTCACCGCCAACAAAGGCCCTTGACGGCTTCAGCAAATCCCACCACAATTTCCCTCCTGAAATGTTTGAAATGGAACTCATCACCAAATTAAAGGTCTCCGGAGATTCCCTCGACCATGGCAGGGAGTTGAAGAAGGGGGGCGAGGTTGAGGTGGTGAGGTGGAGAAGTTCTTTTGAGTATCTGAGATTGGGGAAGGGAGGAAAGAAGTTGGGGATAGTTGAGATGGGCGCAGATTTATAAATCCATCCAGTAACCTCTAAAAATTCCAACACAATTATCAGTGAGGGGCAGAAAAATGAAATTTTGAGAGTTTTGGATGGTAGTTTTGCAAATATTGAGATTTGAGGGGTAAATTTGCAAATATGGATGATTTAAGGGTAATATATGCAAAAAAACCATTTAAAAAACAAAATATTGAAAGCAAAACATAGGTTGACTCCATACAGGCATCAACCTACAAGAAAGACTCAGCCAATCAAAATTGTAGAGTGCATCTCAATACAACTTCGGGTTTTGGAACAATAGAACAGATTTAGAGTGTCAGTTCAAAGAAAAATTGAAAATATTAATGTCTATTGATACTCTTAGACCAAAATGGATCAGTACTTCTGTCCATTATAAAAACTGAAACAGTGAACATAGCATTAGTCCCAATTTGTTCCTTTACATTGTCAATGAAGCTAAATATTCTCAAGAATTCACAATATTTACATAGTTTCCCAGGTTATTGCCCTTTCAACAACTTATAACTAGAGGAAGCTTATTGCCCTTTCAACAATATTTACATAGTTTCCCAGGTTATTGCCCTTTCAACAACTTATAACTAGAGGAAGCTTCAGCAATAATTTCCTCATCAATTCAGCTTCAGGATGGAGTTTATGTGAAAAAATGAAAATCATAAAAAGGATAATTTCATCACAAAGATTTATGCAAAATTAGCTATAAGAAACATTGCAGGACACTGTATTACGGTCAATCTAAAATTGTAACAAAGAATTTGTACTGTAAGGGGTAAATGGCAATGTTTAGTATAAAACAACCCACACTAGCTCAAAGATTTGAAGAACTATACAAATATAAGAGCATGATCTGCTTGTAATATTTAGTGGAAGGAAACCTAAGCATATTCAAGATTTTACAAGTACACTTAAAAGGATTTTAATACAGTATTTTATCCTTAACTCAGTCAGAGTACTGTATTAATTATGAACTGCTTAGATTTAAGAGTCAACTTTCCAGTAAAAGTTATCTCCTAATCCTGATTTTGTTTAGTTTTTTGTAATTTTACCTGTGCTATATAGCTGTCCACAGACATGCATTCAAATCATTAATGAAATATACATTAGTTTTTCAACGTACACAAACTTAACTGTTTTGACCAGTGTGTGTACAGAAGATGACATACAGATAGGTAAAAAGATGTAGATAACATACACTTTACTGTAAGCCTGCGGTATCTCGATGCTAGGTGCAGCGTATGTCAAGCTTCTTGTTGACTTGAATGATTTGACTCTATATTTTCTCTCCTCCATAGGAGTAGGCCAATACTCCATACCCCTACGCTTAGTGATCCATAGACAAGCCCCAGCCCTGCTCTCGTCTTTAATAAGCTCATATGCACCTAAAGATGTAGCATGAAGAGACATGTCTTAAAGACGCACATAAGAAATTAAAAAATGCATAGACTAAAAATATGGTAGTATTACTTCTATTTCGGACTACTAAAAGAAAATGCACTTTGAGGTCAACAAACAAACATTAAGGATTAGAACAATAGAAACAACCCGCCTTTTCTCCCACTCTCAGCCGCTGTACTAGTAATGTTCTCAGTGAACCACCCCTCCCCCTCCACCCCACCCCCCACACCACCACCAAGAAAAAAACCACCACCCAATTCAGTCTAAACTGTTACATTATACCCCACCAACATCCACACCTACCCCGATTCTATTAGATTCGACAAACAAGCCACCTGCATGACATTAATTGAGCAGATAATATCCCTATGTTGATGCTAGTTGAGCAGATAATCCGCTGGTTCCCAACGTAATTTAGAGGTAATAGAACGTGTAGGTATATGCTGAACTCATTTAATGTAAGGGGGTTATTCGTTGAGCAAATGTTATTATAAGGGGTTACCTCGGAATGTGATAACAGAAGAAATACTCCGCAAGTATAACATAACAGTGAGAATTATTGTAAATCCTGCTAGACCTATGTCTGACAATTGACTTAGTTTGAATAATAACAAACATTCATTTGGTTCTAATATGTGGTAGAGATGTTTTGCGCAGGTTATAACAAGTTAGAATTGCGATTGAGTCCAAAAGGAGTGAATATCAGCTTAACAGCAACTTTAGCAAAGATACTCATCGATGGATATTCTTTCTCATCGATGAGAATAGTTCTACGTTTATCAGTTGTAACTCTTCACCGATTAGAAAAAAGTCCAAAGACTTTTTCCTCGTTGATGAGAATGCATACTCTCATCGGTGAGCATTCCCGTCTCATTAATGAGACTCGAACGAAAACTCAGGTTTCAAATTTTAATCTCAACCGTTCATTGAAGCTGTGTAGAGTAATCCTTCTCTCGTTTTTTACAGAAGTTCCTAACCTAATTGAGAGAAGAAAAGAGTGGAAGAGAGAGTTAAGAGTTTGATACTTATTGAAAAGAATCTCATCTCCACCTCCCCAGAGCTTCTCAGACATCCTCATCGTGCTCCTCACCATCTGATCATCAACCGTCGAGCATTGCCCTAGATCTCAATTTTAACCGGTTCTTATAGATCTTCAATTGAATCTTTCAAAGAACGGTTTAACAAAAAGGCTGTAAGATCTTTCTATATTGTGCATAATGATATTGATCTTTATTTTACTCTTGTTTTACGATCGCTTGATCTATTGTTTTTTGGCATATTCAAGCCGGTGTGAATTGAGAAAGAGGGTTTACAACATACTCAAGCCAGAGTGTAATTGAGGATATGGTTACTAGCTAGGGCTAGGGTTTCCCACTGTGATAGTTTATGTCAGATGGCTAATTTGGAAGAAAATAGGGCTTCGATCTTGTAAGACTACTGAATCAGATTTGTAAAATTCAGAAGACCTTTCATATATTTAGGAAGCCTTTTCCCAAGAGGGAAAAATGGATGAAGGATTGTTTAGTTGAACCACTGTAGAATATTGTTTGTTATGGTCGTGATTGTTTTTTAGTTTATTGTGTTGATTATCGTTTTATTATTTCTATTTAATTTTCGCTGCAAAATCTATGATTGTTTGAAAAACGGTAGCAATCTTATTCAATTCTCCCTTCTAGGCTTGCATCTAGATACCAACAGTGGTATTAGAGCTTAGGCATCCTTGTCCAGGCTTAACATCATCCTAAGGATAGATGGCAAGTTCAGTAAGCTCAACCGCTTTTCGTGAAGGCTATGTCGTTAACCGACCCCCACTTTTTGATGGTGCACGAACTTTTCATATTGAAGAGCTCGTACGAGAGTATTTCTTTTGTCCATTTGACTATGATGTTTGGAACATGGTTGAGTCTAATTATAACGAACCCACTACCACTACAGCAAAAACCATGGTTATCAAAACTAAGGACAAGTGGGATGATAAAGAAAAGAAGTTATACTCTTTAAATGCTAAATCAATGAATGCTCTTTACTAGTCAGTTACTACTAAAGAATTTAATAGTATTTCTAGTTGTGTGATTGTGCAGGAAAACATTAGAAGCCACCCATGAGGGACCGTCTCAGGTCAATGAAGCCAAGCTTGCTGTTCTAGTGTGCAAGTGTGAGAACTTCAAGGTGAAGACATCCGAGATGATTCAGGAGGCGTTTACCAGATTCACTAATATCATGAATAATATGTGAGCACTTGGAAAGGAGTATCATAAGGACGAGCTCATCCCCACATTTCTTCATTCACTCCCACATGAATGGGATGTCAAGGTAACAACAGCTATTGAAGAGTCACATATTTTATCTAACATGGCTCTTGAAAATTTTATAGTAATCTCATAACACATAAGATGAGGTTGAAGATGAGCTAGAAGAAAACATGAAGGAAGAGTCCAAAAAGAAATTTGTGGCTCTTAAAGCTGAGAAAGCAAAAACAAAGCTAAGTCGAGTTCCAGCTCAGAAGATGAGGATGATGGTGGCATAGGCTTAATTGTCAAAGGACTCAAATTCTTTCTCAAATCGAAGGATGGTCAAAAGTTTCAATGCAACAAAAGGAATCAGAATTGCTCTAAGGTAAGAAAAGTAAATATGGTGATTCTAATTGTGAACCAGTTTGTCATCATTGTAGGTATACTCGATCACTTCCAAAATGAATGTCTCCAAAACAAAGAGCAAAAGGGAAGAGGCAAGAGCTTCAAGGAACAACGAGGGACATCTCAAGTGGAGATGAGAAGTCAGAGAGCAGATCGAGTGACAACAAGAAGAAGTTCGAGAGACAACAAGAAGAAGGCACACATCTTTGGCTCATGGCAAAAAGTGAGACTTCAGACAACTCCGAGAACGAGAGTTCATACGATGAGGTATACTCTTCATATGATGAATTATATGCTAAATATGGTGAAAAGCTCAGTCAATTAGAGAAACTTGATGATAATTGATAAATATAGATCTTTGAAAAAAATGCATTCAAATTAAGGATAACAAAATTTTGCATATGAAATTAAAAAAAATTACTTTGGAATTAAATGCTCCTGACACTGCTAGTTCAAACGCTTCATCTCATATCTATCTTGAATGCTCCATATATAGAGATATGAATAAAGAGTTAAAAATAGAATTAAATGCCCTAAATTTTGAAAATGATGACTTAGTCGGTCAGTTAACTACTCTTTCATGTGAATTATCTAATGAGCAAAAGAAGTTTGAAACTCGTTGCATTACAATTGTGTCTAAAACGGAATTGCTCAAGTCCAAAAAAATTTAGGAAATATCGTGAAAAAAATTCTGTTGGGCTCAAAATGTTTAAACATGGTCCTTTCTAGTCAACAAAAGCTAAAACTAGACTTGGTTATTTATATTCCAACAAGAAAAAGAGAATTCAACCATCTTTTGTGCAAGGGAATAATTTGACTTTTTATGCTCTGATCTCTAGTGCATTATATACTACTTGCACATCATGTGGTAGAATGGGGCATCTCTCTATGTCGTGTTACATGCAATATCAAACCAAGATGGTAAATGTCACGCCCTGAACCGACATAAATATTAATGAAAACGATAATAAAACCAAGGCATGTGACAATCGGCCACTAATCCTCTCAGCAAGAGGACCTGCAAAAACTAAGGTCTAAAATTTCAACAAAAATGTATTTCTATATATATACTACTTTAGAATGTATTTTTAAAATTTCAAGAAAAATGATCCATGAAGAAAGACTTTACATTCCAAATTCAAGCTTATATTACATTAAAACACATTTGGGTACCCAAATAGGCTATTCCTACTCAGAGTGGACGTATGTGAATACATAGGTCACACATTTCTTCTTTATTGTAGTGGTGCAGGACGATAATATTTTGAATTCAACTCACTTGCTCAAAGCATATGACATGAAACAAAAATCTGTTCTTTAGCCTAATTAAGAAGAAAAATGGATATGTCACTTTTGAGGTCAACAAATAAGGTAAATTGTTAGAGTTGGTAAGATAGATAATGCTTATTTCAAATAGATAATGCTTCTTTCAAACTCCTTAATGTTTTATGGGCTTAGTGATAATCTCATATCCATTAGTAGATTCCACAACATAGATATGTTTACTCGTTTTCTAAATATACTCATACAACACCGATTATTTTTTAAATAGGTTCAGCTATTTTTACTGATTAATAGACATACAAATAATTATAGTTCGTATCTCTTTGATATTTATTCTAAAAGTGTAAAACTTTTAGATGCAAATAAAATTACTAAATGTAGCAAAAAGGGTTTTATTATGCAAGTGTGGATTTGTTGCAAAAGCACACAATGCTTGTATAAATGATTGGTTCAGCAAATCTTCAAATAGGGGTAAGTACAATGTATAGTCTATAAATCCCACTTGCTGTATTTACATTTTTTTGCTTTCTTTTTATTTTAAAAAACAAGATAAAATTTCTCTCTTTCTTTTCTTTTGTTTTTTACCTACTTATATAAAAAATTCTTTTTTCTTTTCTTTTTGTTTTTGAAAATACCAGAAAAATTAAAAAATTTGAAAAAAAATCTAAGATTGTTTTTTAAGATGTTTTCTTTGTATAATACTGTTAAATGGCACATGAGATTTTTTTTGTCAAATCCATATTTTCCACATCTACGTAAAATATATATAATATTGGCTTGTTGGTTGACATGTATAGTGTAGTTTCACTTCATTTTCACATGAACGGGGTTCATATTATCATGTATGGTGTCCTTAGTGGTTGTTGACTTTAAATTCCTTTCGAGTGTGCATATGCATGTAATTGGTTATATGAGATACAAGCTATGCGTAGGTTTCTATACACTAACTTAAAAAAAAATTTGCCAATATGCAACTCTGCTCAAATAAATATGTATATGAGTATATTGTTAAAAGATGATAAAAAATTCACACTCATCAAATCCACACAAAAATAGTATCAATAAAAAGATGGTCAAAACCCCACACTTATGAATTTATAGTTAGTTGCATATATCAAAGGGTAACTATCTTGCACTCAACGCTACATGTTTAGAGATGATGCACATCGTCCGCTAAACTCTATTGATCTCTTTGTAACCCCTACATGGCTTAAGGTTGATAGTATTCATCTTTCTTTAAAAGTTGAGATTTTTCCCTCTTTTAGCTTGCTCATATACGTTTGTTTGCATGCATATCATATTTGTTTGTTGTTTTGAGTTACACTTTCTGATACACTTTATTTTCTTACTATGAGCCTTTTACATGTACACGAAATGATATGATGGGATCCACACGTATAATTAATACCAGCATGTCATTAGCATTTTTTCTAAAAAATTTTAAGATTTTTGACATTTCAGTTGTATTATTCGATGCTTTTATCTCTTTATATGTTCATTTGGAAAGCGTTGTTTTTCTAACAAAAAAGGGGGAGAAATGTGGAAATTTGAAAGTCTGTAAATTCTTTGATGAATATGTAGTATATTTTCATCTTTTGAAAAAAATTCGAGGTGGAGGATTGAGAAATTTTAAAAATTTTCCAAATTGAGACTATTTTTTGAAATCTTTGGAAAGATTTTGAAAAAGTTGTTTTTGCTGAGAAGCATTGTTGAAGGCCAACTCAGTTAACTTGTAGTTCATGTTTCAAGTATGCATATCCATAGGGAGAGCTTACATATCATATTTCATAAATCATGAAACTGAGAAAATGTATTTTTTATGTATCTCATACATTTGTTTTTTTAATTCAAAATTTTGACTTTGTTATTATCGAAAGGGAGAGATTGTTCGGACCTTATCCGTACAATTGACTTAGTTTCAATAATAACAAATATTTAGTTGGTTCTAATATGTGCTTGAGATGTTTTGTGCAAGTTATAACAAGTTAGAATTGAGATTTGAGGCAAAAAGGAGTGAAAATCAGCTTAACAACAATTTCAGCAAAAATATTCATCGATGAATATCCTTGCTCTTCGATGCAAATGGTTCTAGGGTCTTCGAATGTGACTCTTCATCAATTAGAAAAAAGTACAAGTATATTTTCCTCGTTGATGAGAATGTATACTCATCAATGAGGCATGCTTACTAATAAGCATACAGGATCATCAATTGTAACTCTTCATCGATTAAAAAAGGTCCAAAGACCTTTTGCTCATCGATGAGAATGTATACTCATCAATGAGGCATGTTCATTAATGAGCATACATGTCTCATTGATGAGATTGGAACGAAAATTCAGATTTCAATTTTTAATCCCAATTATTCATTGCAGCTATGTATAGGGTTCCCCTCTCTCGGTTTTCATGAAGTTCTTGATCTAATTGAGAGAAAAGAAGATAGTGGAAGAGAGAGCTAATATTTGAGACTTGTTAAAGAGAATCTCATTTCCACCTCCCAGAGCTTCTCAAATCACACCATCATCTTGTTCTTTATCATCCGATCATCAACCATTGATGATTGTTACCCTTAGCTCTTAGTTTCAACCTTATTTTTCCAGATCCTGAATCATTCGGAGAACAATTTGCTTAACAAAAGAGTTGTAAGACCAAGTGATGAGTTATTATTTCTCAAGATGGTCATCTGCACCCTTTTCTGGTGTTTATGTTGACATCAATTCAACTTTGATGGTTGTCATTTTCTATTAGGGGGAAAGGGATGTAAGATCTTTTTGTATGGCGTTTAACGATATTGATACTTTGTTTTACTTGATTTATGATTGTTTGATCAATTATTTTTTACGATGTACTCAAGTCGATATGAATTGAGGAAGAGGTTTATGGCATACTCAAGCCAGGATATAATTGAGGATTTGATTATTAGTTAGGGCTAAGGTTACTCAGTGAGATAATCTAGCTCAGATAATCAGTTTGTGAGAAAGTAGGGTTTCGGTTTTGTAATTAGATTTGTGATTCAGGAAAATTTTCATGCAATGAGAAGCCAAAGTAAGAGTGGATATATGATTGCTTTTCTAAACCACTATTAAATCTTGTGTTCTAACTGCGATTGTTTCTGAGATTATTGTGTTGCTTATCGTTTTATTATTTTGTTTAATGTTCACTGCAATATCTACAATATTTTGAAAAGTGATAGTAATCCTATACAGCCCCCCTTCTAGGCTTGCATTAGATCCTGACAAAGCCCTCTATAGTAAAGCCCTCTATAGTAAAGCAGGAGTTCTGAAATTTCTATAAGATCTAACAATGAAAATGATGGCAATAGACATCATCTGATCAAAACAAATACAAAATATCCATTCTATATTCAGAATGTACAATATCTTATTGGATGGTTAAACTTTTTGAAAACACGGCTCTGATGAACCCCTATGAGCACAATTAATATAGACATGTTGAAGATAGGTTTTCATGTATAACCACTTCATATATATGTAGGAAATAATGGGTATGAAGTAGCAGCTCATTTTGCTAAATGAGCTATCAAGAGATAGCTATATGATAAGACTAACCCTAAAAGTCACAACAAAAGAAGTGGGTCTTATCACATAGCTATCTTTTCGTAACTCATTTAACAAAATGAGTCGTGCTCTCAATACCCATCAATCATATATATATATATATAATATATATACTATATATTATGTATATTATTATATATATATATATATATATATAGTATATATTATGATAATATATTAATCAGGGAAAAGTTGTTCCATCCTCAAGAATCACATATCCCTTAAGGTTCAATCTAAGAAAGCACCTTCAAATTTACATTATATGTAATCAATTTACTTAATTCACTCTGTTCATTATGATCTAAATATCTTAAAATATCTATAAGACAAAAAACATGATGTTTTAATACTTCTAACGCATTTTTTTCATCATCCCTTTAGTTGTACTATCATAAAACCATTAATTTTACAATCACCTAATGCATGAGTAATTATAACCCAACATGCCTAATTTTTTGTGTATATACAATCCAAAACATATAGATCAAAATGAACAGAGTGGATCAGGTAAATTGATTGTGTATCATGTAGTTTTAAAGGCATTTTCTTAGACTGAATCTACGATGTCACCTTAGGAACATTTTTACACACACACATAAACACATCCTAATTTAATTTCCAACTTAACCACAACTATTACACAGGTCAAATATATCTATCCTAATACATGCATGTCATGTGAAACAACAATCTATACTATATAATTCCATCATAACACATGCCAATCTATGTATCTCCTATCTTAAAGAATTCTTGATTTACTTATATTTAATAATATCTAAATCAAAAGAAAAGTTAAAGGTTCAGGATCAAATATTCCATCTAATCCAGTTACATTAGAAATAACCCCTCAAAAGACTAAAATATGCATAAAAATGCAAGCAAAGAAATATAAACTCATGACATGTGCGTAATTTGCTCACTAATCAGATCAACTATTTTGTACATTAAATCCTACTAATAGTTTGACAAAATATATCAAGGGATTATATGTGTTATTCATACAACTTTTAACACAGTATTAAGGTAACTTAGGTAATAATATCCATAAATACCCACATGGATGGAGGAATGATACATGATGATCATAGACCTTAGATCTTAGGCTATTAGGAATTATTAAGGCTCTGTTTGGAACTTGGATTGGGCCTTAGATACGAAATCCAGGTAGCCCAAATCCAAATTCTCTGTTTGGGCCTTATATCAAGCTCTGATTTGAAATCAAATCAGCTGATCCCATGGACTTTAAAACACATTGATATTAAATTTCAAATCTTACCTGTAACCCGCCGATTTGTGAAATCCTATCTTCACCAAACGATCTCTTTGCCTCCATGATATCCTCAACTCTGACCTCTCTCTCTCTCCACCCCCTATTAACCCTAGCCTGTCCATATCACCGCAGCCTCGCCTTGAGCATCGCCCCCACTAGCGCATTGCCTTGAGCGTTGCCCAGTCGTCAGCGAACCCAACCCTCTTCATCTAGAGTCTTTCTAGTGTCGAAACCTTAAGCTCTAGCTTCAAAGTGTGCGATATTCTTTCAAACCTTTTCCCCCCCTAAATCGGAGGTATTTAGGGCTTATTACTGTTAATAGTTGATGTTAAAATTTCGTGTCTATTTAACTTGGAATCATAATAATTGTAATTTTCACCTTTTGCCTAATTTTAGATCTTAATTTGCTACTTCGATGTTATCGGTTATAGATATATTTATTAATGTGTTCTTAATTAAGAGAAAGTGGGCACAGTTCTTCTATTTGATTGAGAAACTTGAAAAAATTTAGAAAATAATTTGAATTGATTATTTGCTATTTATATTTGCATTTTGAGGATTTTATTCTTAATCATGTGATATGCAATGATATTCATTTAATTCACATTATTCATTATGACACTTTATTGCCCTAAAGTTTCACATTTATTGGACTTTAATGTT
The DNA here is from genome assembly GCF_001876935.1 of Asparagus officinalis. Taxonomy (NCBI): domain Eukaryota; kingdom Viridiplantae; phylum Streptophyta; class Magnoliopsida; order Asparagales; family Asparagaceae; genus Asparagus; species Asparagus officinalis. The sequence goes on along the minus strand of NC_033799.1, from coordinate 71,655,488 downwards.
GTAAATTTAACTCTTGTTAGATTTTTATAATTTGGAATGCTTACACACATAGATAACCTAATTCTCCTCTACAAATATGGTTCCTTAGTGGATTTTGTTCATGTTTGTCTATAGAAGGGGAAATTTGATATCTTAGCGTACACAATACATAGAATAAATGCTTAATACATAAGAGAAAATGACATACAAAAGTACACTATATAAACGTTTTCCAACTAAAGACAATGCATGTATACTGATAGGTGTAAGGTAGAACAATAGAAAACTGGTTATAATGCTAGTGATTAGAAAGTTTTTTCCCCTCAACTAAGATTTGTGCACTTTACTCCATTTTCCTGACTAATCATAAATACTTATCCATTATCAGTTCTAATTAATCTATTAAAAGAGGTAAAACTTAATAGCTACAACATGCTTTAATAAAATAACCAGAATTCATGTGAATACTCCATGTGCCCAGTCCAAATTACATTGGAAGGTATACATTGTCGCACCATAATGAAATTCCTAGAACTCAAATAGATGCTATGGATATACTTGATTTCTTTTTAATGGAGTTAAAGAACACATCAATTTCACACTCTAAAGTAACAACGAGCATATAATGTCTTATGAGGTATAGAGTTTAGTTTGATTATTTAGGTTTCTATAAGTCATCGCACAAAGAAATAGACCGACATAATACTAATACTTTCTACATATCTCATTTGGTTTTGTGATATAGCTAAAACCAAGTTTTTGTACATGATCCCGCTTTAGGGGAAACATCAAAAAGGCGACCGCACATGAAAAAAACTCAAAAAAAAGATTATGAGAATTAAAATGTAGACTGCCAAATTATTGTAAGATAAATCAATTTAGAGTTTTGCGATGATATGATAAGTTTGTTTTTGAGACAATGACCATATAACTCCTACCATATTAACATATCAGAATGTGACGAACTTTTGTAGAGAGATTTGTGGGGGTAGACCTAATTAAAATTAGAGGTGATGTTTAAGATTACTTATCAATTTTGAGTTTATGATAGGTGTTTAAAAACTTCAGAAAACTTGCATGAAGAAATTAGTTAAGATGGGTATGAAAGCTTAGTTGATGCCTAGTTGCCTGTAATAGTAAAAATGTGGCCCTCAGAAGCTTTCACAAAAATCCGGTGACCTTATTTCTTTCTTTAACAAGCCAATTGCAGATTAAAAAGGATGTCAGCATAGTTAATTCGTTATTCAACTATTGGCTTCTAAATCTACAACCAATTGTATTTTTTTCATTCTTGTCATCATGATATACCTCTGTTGACGTTTTGTCTCTAATCTCTCTATATTGTCCTACGAGATAATAATGTATATGTATGTGTATATAAACTTAAACTAAAAACTTATTGTTGCAAGAAAACATTATCTACTGAATTTGATACTTTGAGAAGTTACATACAACCGCATTGTCTCACTTTCTAAAGTTTGAAACTAGCAAAGGTCCATGTTACTACTCCGAAACTCCAAAGTTGTAGTGAGGATTGAGAGCTATAATTTCATACTCTAATAGGAATAGGATTTGATCTTATTGTTGTTTGATCATTCTCTTATAGTAAGATTTTCTCCTTCATCTTTATTTCTAGTTGTTTCATTATAGAAAGCAATAGTTCCAGCAATTTCGGTTTTAATTAATAGTTACTTTTAACTTTTGATGCATCATTATTGTTCTATTATTGTAATTTTTTATTGATGATGTATTTGATTTTAAGTTGTGAGGATACTTCTCTTCATCGACTTCTTCATCCTTATGTATCTTTGATCAGGTATAGCTTGGGAGATTTCTTCTGCATTAGAGATCTACCCATCAAAACATCTAATTGAATATCAAAGATAATATGTCAACGGAATGTGTTACACTAAGTTATCACAAATTTATTAAATTTGGTAAGGCGTATGAAATAGTTACTAATATATGTCCCTTGTCTCCTTATAGTCATTTATTTGCATCTGTTTTCAGATGAAGACAATTTATCCATCAGGGTTTTACAGGTCTTATGATGGGGCCTTCAATGCTTCCAATAATGAGTGTTTTACGCATTTATGGTTCAGGAAAATCTTGAGCAGCATGATGAAACTTATTCTAGAAAGAGACATCAACAATTATGTTTACACAAAAAGATGAAACTGATGTTCAGTGTCTTTTTTGTTGTATTATAAAGCAAAAGGGTCATCTTTAAGAAAAAAAAGAAAAGCTTTTGTTTAACATGTTATGCATGTATTAAATCTAATTTGTATAGAAATATGTTTCAATTTTCATGAGAATTTTTATTAGATTTGTCGGCTTTTACTAGACTTGATAATTTTGGGATTAAGGCATACCAAGATCTAATTATAGATTTCATGAGTTGACTTAGATTAATATTATTTCCAATCTTAAGACATCAGTTCAACTTATCAAAATAGGTAGAAATATTATTCATGTGTGATATTTGTGGACTATACTTATGAGCAATACGAAGCCTATATGCAAGAATAATGTGTTATTGAGTTCCATGGGAAATTTTCTCGTTGATAAATTCTTGGGTAATCGGGGCAGGATGTCATAGAGGCTTATTGAACTAGAGAAAGTAAAAGCATAAATCATGGGAAGCAGATAAATCCAAATTCATGTATAACGATTAACGAGAATATCCAGAAATTAGATTTGAAATTGAAAATTTAAAATCCTTTCATCTAATAAAAGAAACCCAACAAGTGATTTGTTAAATCAATGAATTTCAAATCTTAGATTTTAAATCCACTGTTTTCAAATCTACACCTCAAATCTAAATCTCATTTCTTCAAAAGCAACATATGATCTTTTTGTTTTCGAAATATCTGATGCAATCTTTATTTTAGGCAAAATTTTCTTTTTGGAATTTTAGGACCTTCGAGATTTGATTTTGTTTCCTAATAATTGGATGTTACGATCTTTGAGATTTTTTTTTATCTTATTTCCTAAGGATTTTTTCCTTTAAATAAAGGTGGAAGCCTTACAAAGAAGGAGACCACTAATTAATGAAAATAAAATTTATTTATTTTTCTTGAGATGTGATATCTTCTCCAAACATGTGAATAGCTTATTTGGTGTGTATGTGTGAAGCCTATTATTTATTAGGGTGCGAAGTCCTTGGGGTGAAGCTTAACTATTGGATTCTTGATGCTCTCCTCAAATAAATCATAGCCCTCCAATCACTGCAACAGGAACACAAAATAACTCTGTTCCACTCTCTTTCTTATGTTTCTTGCAACATCCAGAATTCAAACTTCTCTATCTAGCAGTCAAACAACCATCACAAACCACCAAAACATTCTCTTCCCTTGCAGCTAACTACCACAACATTTTTATTTTCTTTAAATAAATGTTTAAGTCTTACTAAGAAGGAGAAAATTGATTAATAAAAATGAAAATTTCCTAAAATGTGAAATCTTTTCTAAGTATGTGAATTACATATTGGATGTGATGCCCCTAGGTTTGAAGTCTACTCTTTATTGGGGTGTAAAGCCCTTAGGTGTGGATCTTATCTATCTCGAATTCTCAATCCTCTCAATAAATCTTAGCCCTCCAATCATTACAACAAAAACACAAAAATAAAACTGTTCTCTTCTCTTTCTTCTGTGCAAAAACCATATTTCTCTATCCAGCAGCCAAACAACCATCACAAACAGCCAAAACTCTCTCTCGCAGCCAAAACAGCATCAAAACCCCTTTTTCTTCTCTATTTGACTGCAAGAAAACTAAAGAACAGCAGGTAAAAGCCCCTCATCTTTGTTATCATCAGCCACAAACAAAACAAAACAACCCAACAGAAAATCTCCATCGATCACTCATCCCATACCCCACCAAGGAACATAATTCTATAGGAGTTTTTCTTAGTCCTACAACATCAATGAAATCAAAGGATTCCAATTAAGTAAGGTCAATTAAGTAAGGTCCATAGGACAAAATCCTTAAAGGATATAATAGGACCTAACAAAGATAATCCCATATGTGCATTTACAGTAAGTCTGGTCTACAAATGAAAAATGTATATAAGCGTATAACTACTGCTTTAGTAACTAGCAACATCCGAATCAAAGTTCATCAGATATGAATACTAATAATTTCTTTACATATAAGTTGTGACTTTGGCCAGGTTTCACGACAAAAAGTTAGACCTGATTCAACATAGTGATCACTGTTCAAAGATAAGTTTTACTATATCATACTTTTTTAAAAGAACCAATAAAATAACGAAATGTAAGGGGGGAAGAACAGAAACATTATTAATTCAACATGCTATACCTTTTACAACCATCTCCATGGGGATGAAGCCACCAAGTGATTCAATATGTTTAGGACTCATCTTAAAAGCCAACTCAGTTTCAACGAACTGCCAAAAAATTTACATCATTATCCTTACAATGTAAAAAGTTGATTACATCTACTTTTTGAGATAAAAGAAAAATCAATCAAACAAGACAATGAGAGATGAAGCAGTACATATAGATCCAGTTGCCAATCATTTCCTATAATACAATTTAAACAAGATTTTTTTTTTCTAGACATATATTGAAAAGGAAATGCTGTCAGGCAAATTATCATATTTTTTTGAAGTGATACGAATATATCCTAATTACAAATACTTTTTACATAATATTGCTTATAGCATATGTTCTCTCTCCAAACACCTCCACCCATTCCAGAAAATAAATAATCACACGAAAGCGTGCCCAAAAACAATAAATGAAAAATATGATACCAAAAGAAGTACTAGGGAAAAATCAACCTCATTTTTTACTGCAAGGAATTAGGAAGCAGGCACATAAGTGATATATGATACGACAGTTTACAAACACTGTGACATAGAAAAATGTTAAAAGAAAATTCTTAAAAAGTAAAAGATAGGAGTGGACATGCCTCTTCATGTCAGGAGTCCGTATATAATACACGCTGAAACACTGATAGTGAAGAGGACGTGCTATTAAAAATACCAAGAAAAAGAATACTGATGCATCACTTCTAAATTAATTACTAAATCTAATAAAGAAGTAGAAAAATTAAGCAAATACTTCACCTAATACAATTCTATAAAGCCTACACACGTTTGCAAGGTGCTTAGATTATTTTCACATAGTATCGCTCTCATGTAAAAGGTTACATGTCTTATTAAGCAGCACACGTCCCATTGTCTTACATCATGTCAACGGGACCTTGTCACACCCCAGGCCTGCAAGGCCATTGGCACGATGTAAGCCCTGGGACCAACTGAGTGCAACACTATTTCCCAAGAGGTCACCCATCATGGTACTACTCTCGCATAGGCACGCTTATCTGCGGTGCCAGAAAATGTGCACTTGGTTCCCTAGGCTTACTATTTAAACCCATCAATATGTCATCACATGATCGATGTAGGACTAAAAGTAGGGGCATCACAGTCTGACATGCAATCTTTACAAATTTTGAGGCATCGAAGCACCACCATGTAAGTTTTGGAAAATTTTTTTAAAATATGAACAGGTCCGGATTGCTCTATGCTACACATTAGAGTTTTTGTTCACATGTATGAGTTGCTTGACTTACTAGTTACATTGCAACTTTACTTTCTGCAGAACTTGTACAAGATTGATTCCGTGCATCAAGAACTCTTCTTACTAAAATATGTATGCATGATACAGTAAAGTTTGGGATCAGTTTTCATCATCAAACACAAATCATGAAGGAAACAATATAATGATGCAAAATCGATGCTTACGACAAAATATGATGCAGGTTTGTTCTAATATAAGTTAAGATCTAAAGCTCTGATTTCTACAAGTTATGGTGAATAACTAGTAATTCTATAAATGTGATAATGAAACTGAACTCATCGAAACCTTCATGTAAGTCCAACATAGCTCGAAACACAAGAGAACCCATAAAAAGGTACTAACCTACGAAAGATAGGGAATGAATCAATAATCAGCATATACTTGCCAACATATTGTGCAACTCCAGAGTTAAAAGAGTAAATGACATTTAGTAATAGCCATACATATTATATGCAAAGATCTTTGCACTTAGTTTCTAACTCAATTTAACTCCATCTTGTCCATAGTCATTGTAAAACAAAATAAAATAAATTCCTCTCCTTAGATTCTAAATTTGCTTTCTTAAAGAACTGAAGAGCCAGAACAAATCTCCATGTGTGCATAGATAATCCTAGCAGCATGGAATTCATTCTCTCTTTTCATCCCAATTGCTATTTTATAAGTATAGACTATGTAGTATCCCCTTCCTAGGTTGCCTGTTAGCCGCTTCAAAACCTTCATTAACTTATCCATGAGAACCAGAACCAGTGTTAGCACAAACGCCCTACAAAAAAGAAGCCATCCATATATTTTACCCCTAGTTCAGTTTGACCACCACTATTAAGTCTTGATTAACATATATCAAGAACTGGCAGACATAACACAGATCACCAAAACAGTTTTTTTTTTACTGGCGAGTCTCAGATACATCTTTACCGAAGCTAAAACGAGCCAGTGGAATCTGATACATATCAGACGATAGCTCATTCCTTGAACTCATGTAATTACAATTAAAGCTAAAAATAAGCACATGGATAACTAGGAGCTTCTAAAATGAAGAAGCTTCTGGAGAAGCATAAAATGAATGCAAACATATGGGCATACCTCAGGACAGAGAACATTGACACGGATTCTTTCACGACTCAATGGAGCAAGAGATCTAGTAAATAAAGTGATGCCACCTGCAAATTAAAATATAAAAAAGAAAATATATATATATATTAGTAGAATTATAAAGAGAAAGGTTGAGATGTTCATTTTACAACTAAGTTTATAAGATCAAGAAGCTGCATTCTGAAATATTTTAAACAGAAATATTAAATGATTCATATTGTAATTAAAAATCAATTAATGTTGATGAAGTTTTAGGAACCCTTTAAATCATAAAAAATGGATCTAAATAGATAGTTTAAAACTTTTGTACTTATCATTCTTCAAAATTAACTACCGCAAAAAATCAAATAGATCTTAAGAAAATGAATAAAAAATTATTTTCAAAAATCAAAACACTATATCCATCCTCGTGGTTTAATTTAAAAATACACTAGAATATTGAAGTTTTAGTGTGGTGGAAGAGTTTTTAAGATGGCAATAGAGTAATCTAGGTTCAAATCGCACCAAACACTTACGTAAAATAGATTTTAGAAGATGAAAGATACAATTTGAGAGTCCAGTTTTCGGCACATAAAGGGTACCCAACTTGTGAGGCATATTAGAGTATAATATTATAACTCACGATTCTTTCTACAAACTTCAAAGTTTTGGTGCAGTCGAATGGATTTTAAGAAATATCAAACTTTAAGGGATTGTTATAAATTTATTGAAAAATAAAGACAATTTTTAAGTTAAAAACAGCTTTCTGAAGTATATGCAAATACTTGTCATTGAGAATTTATGTTAACAATGCAAGTAGAAGGGGTCTTCTGACCAACCACTGAACAGATGCAAGTTTTCTGATTCTAGTGATAATTGATTCCTTCAGAGGTTTTTTTGAAATTTACTGTAAATTGTAGATAACCATTAGAAATACTCCACACCCATAATACTTTTATTAGTCAATATTTAACACATCAGTTATTCACTGAATAAGACACTGAGGATCATAAGATTGTATATCATTGGGTCATTAACTGCCAAATCATATGGAACTTTGATGATGATGGTCATTAACTGCCAAATCATTGCGGCATTATTTTAAAAAAGTCGCAATAAATAATGATTTAAGCATTTGGTTTAAAAAGTACATCGTACTACTAATTACTTAGAGAAAAATATAGCAAGTTATACTAAAATATAACAACGTACACCTTGTCTAAACTGTTGAAATACAATGTGAGTTTAAATTTAATCATTTTAATTTGATTAATCCAAGAGTGATTTTGAAAGTAAGTTGAAAATAAACTTGGGTTGGTTTATAGACAAATTACTCTTTTCGGAAGCGGGAGAGCTTAAAATAATGTGTATAAACCCCTGAGTTTATAGGTAAAAAAATCCATCCACAGTTTGTGATGATCCGTCATCTTATGAAAAAAGCCAATAAAATAAAAGTTTAAGTATTTATTTAAAACTACACCACATACGTAATCAATTAGAACAAAAATATAGCAAGTTAAACAATATAGCAACTTACACCACATATCAAACTGTTGAAATACAAAGTTAGTTTAAAACGAACTTTTATGGAATGTTTTAAGTCTAGGAGTGATTTTGAAAGTGAGTGGGTGTAAAGATAAATGAGGCTAAAACTTTGGGTTTGTATGCAAAAAAATGTATTCGGAAAATGTGCGGATTTAAAGATAAATAGGTACTAAGCTTTGGGTTTATGGGTAAAAATACTCTTTGGAAGTGGGTGGGCTCAAAGATTAAAGGTGGTTTAAAATTAACCATGGGTAGTGTTTTAAGTTTAAGAATGACTTTTTTTAAGTGGATAGGTTTTAAAAAATGGGGTAAAACTTTGGTTTCCATGGCAGAGACCCCTTTTGGAAGTGGTTGGGTATGAGAATAAATAGAGATAAAACTTTGGATTTATAGGCAAATGACTCTTTGGAAATGGGTGGGGTCAAAAATAAGTTGGGGTAAACTTTGGGTTACGAGGGGAAAAATCCCTAGGGTGGGGGGTTAGTCAAATAGAACTCAAAAATAAAACTATGATAATTTGTGGGATAAAATTTTATAGTGTTCATTAATTAGAACTAAAACCAGAACTAAATTTTACAGTATTAGTCAACTAGAACTCTAACAAAACTAGAACTAGGATAATTGTACAAAATTATCCTACTTTTTTTATTTTTCTATACAAAAATGAGAGTTCTAGTCCCTCAAATTATCCCAAGTTTTAGCTTGAAAATAGGGGGTAAAAAATTAGAACTCCTATTTATTTTTTTATTTTTTATTTTTTATATTGTTTTTTTCTTTACTTCTTTCCTACTATTGTCATCACCATCATTAGACCATGTTGTCAGATCATATCTCGTTTACTCTTAGTCATCTCTGATATTTTTTTTACTAAATATTATAATTATATAATTAATTAAAAAGTAAAGATTATATCAATTCATAATTTATTACACAATAAAATTGAGAGATGAAGGAAAGAGATCTCGGGGAGCAAAAAAGGAAGGAAAATGTAAAAAAAACTTTTTTTTAGACTACTACTACAATAATAATTAAAAAAATAAAAAAACTATAACATATATTATAATAATAATTGTCTATATATTGTAGTCTAACCAAAAGTTATTTAATAATAAATAACATTCTCATAAACAATTATCAATCAATACTAGCAAGTTTAAAATACATAAATAGTATGTATATCCTCAAAATGCATAAATATATACTTAATGATTATAAAAATTTATCCTATATTATTTTATCAAAATATCATACTTCACAAAATTATTCCGTTTTACCCCACTAAAATATCCCACTAGCAAAAAATTGTTCCACTCTAACAATTATCCCACTTCGCATGAAAATGTCTCAATTAACTAACACCCCTTTAGTAAAATTTTGAAAGTGTGTGGGTCGAAAATTAATGGGGGTAAAGCTTCGGGTTTATAGACAAAAACTCAACTTTGAAAGTGGGTGGGTTTAAAAATAAATGGCGTTAGAATTTTGGGTTAAAAATAGGAACATAAAAAATAACAAAAGTTGTTGGTCGAAGGGAATCGAACTATGCATCTCTTACTTCACAAGACACATCTCTTACTTCACAAGACACAGTTAGCCCGCTGGGACAATTTGTTTGCTAGTCATTATTCCCATGTTTTATTAAATATTAGAGTTATTGGGGATGAACGGTGCTTAGGCACCGTTCATCCCCAATAACTTTTTTTATATTAGGGGGGTGTCTATATATGTCCATTGTTTTAATGGTTTCTTAAAATGTATAACGTTTGTGAGGAGTTCCAAATGGCAAGGTGACCACCTTATCCTTGAAAATCTTCCAAGATGTTTTTTAAGAAATAAATTGCTAGAGTATGCTGATGAGAACATCACAACTGGCTATAATTTAACTAACCCTAACATGATTGGATAATCCTATAAAATAGACAAGTAAACTGTGATATAATATAAACAACTAGGATGTTATTTGGTGGCAATGGCACACAGATAAACATAAAAAATTCAGTCAAAAACATAAAATAAAACACCAACAAATTCCGCACTTCCATCAACTTTTTTCATCCATAAACAAATCAACCAAAAGGGCATAGAAGTAAATTATAAACACTTGGATCATTTTAGCAAACTGATTGAGAAGAATCAATCGTCTCTTTCAATCAATAGTTCTGGCATTTAACATGACTAAATTAGAATTACTGCTACTGCTACATACATGCAGTTGATGTCTACAAATCTGGCTAGGTAATAACAACGATCACCCCTAGCCCCTACGTATTTTCTTGAACATCAAAGACATAAAGTCAGCTTCGACATCTTTGCAGTTGTACATTATTGATAAAAAAAGATATTAAAAAAAAGAAAGCCTAAAAGGTGTCAAAGAACTCCATAAGCAACATAATATATTCAACATCATGGAATTTTAACACCATAATATACAATTTAACAAGGGAAAAAAGCATACCTTTAGTGCCAGAATAGATAGGATCAGCAAACATTGGATACAGACCCGATGCAGAACCAAGATTGATTATGACGCCCGGCTTTTTAAGCATCCGCATTGCTTGGATCTGTACTAAGATAATATATCAGAAAATTATATAGAACTAAGATAAAACATATGATACTGGGGAATTTTTATTAAACAGATGCTGAATACAGTAGACTTCCGCAAGCTAAATTGTTTGAATTTTAATGAGTTCAACGAAGTTACTTTAATGAGTTCAACGAAGTTACTAGCTCTAGGTAAATATAGCATTCACATTTAACCGGCCAATCTTTCCCTTGATTTTGGTTCAACTGGATTTACAAAGAAAGAAGCCAATAATATGTTCATCCACAGCAAGCTAAAAGGATAATTCAAATGCAGCCTTGCAAATGCATAGCCAAGAACCCCTTTTAAACGTGCAATACTAGTAAAGTACATGATAGCTTGATTGGCCACTTGAAATGTTGACGTTGAATTTTCATCCTGCTTAATAAATTTTGATTTTTATCAGATTAAATAGGCACAGCAAAGAAAACAAACCTTGGTGAAATAATCCCAAGCCTTGATTAATCCATACCCAAGTCAAATAAACAATAGCAAAAACGTCATGATGGCATCAGAAGTGAAGCAGCAAAAGCATAACATACATAGTCTGTAATAGGAAACATACTCTTGATCCATAGTCCCTCAAAAGCTTAAGCTCTATGTTTCCTCAAAGAGACAGAACAAGGAGAAAAGTATAGATAACAGTGATACCGTTTGGAGAAAAGCCACCTCCCATAAATAGCATGGACACAGTACATAAGTTCAACACTGGACATGACATTTCTTCAGAATTTTGGCCACAGTAACAAGTCAACATTATATCAGAATGCACGCATGCATGCGCACACACATATACATATAATCAAAATAAAGAGAGTCTATATACATGCATGCATACACATGTTCATGCATTCATTCAAGAGCTATTGATTGAGGACCCTTTTAATGCACCAAGACTCTAAAGTTGTGGTGAGGGGTTAAAGTAAAAATTATAAACTCTTAACATGTCCCAGAGGTTGAGTGCTCTTTTTATGGGCTGAAACTAGACTCATGCAGCGCCATGGATCTTTTTAAAATTCATGGTTCGTGGGATTAAAACCTCGGTTGCTCAGATACCATATCAAAAGACCCTTCCACTACACCAGAACTCTAAACTTGTAGTGAGGGTTTAGGATTATGTTCTGTACTCCTACAGTTTTTAATAACTTGAAACATAGTGATTACGTGTGTGCTATTTGTTTGACCTACCATACACTTTTACGACTTTACCACAGGCATATCATTTTGCTCTTCGACGATATACAAAATAGAAACTATCTAAACTTAATTTTGTACAAATCAATATTTTCATTTTCTAATATAGTCTACAGTGTCTAAATGAAAACAAATAGATACTCTCATATTATTCTCAATGTCTCAAAAGCATCAAGTGCTAGCGCCTAGAGCCTTCTATGTCCCATCTAGACCTGTCATAGTCCCCCAGGCACAACCCAAAGTAAGCAGCTTGAAGGTATGTATTACACCGGTGTTCAAAAACATGAATTATGCAGCCGAGTAATCGGCCGAATGCTTGTTTGCAGCTTTGAAATGAATCAAACTAGTGAAGCGCGCTATATTACGCGGCCATGGTTCTTATTTTATTTTTTGAATTTTTTAACAGGTAGACCAACTGTTCTTTACTTCCTTTGTCCATTATGCACTAGCACTACTAAATTCTAAATTTTTTAATGCAGTAGAACAGATGTCTAACGCTCTTTGTTTCTATTTTTGTCGAAAAGTAACCATAAGCGGATTCCACAATCCACTAGTAGGCCACCAGTGAACACGTCACATATTTATCTTAACACATCTTTGACCAAAAGTAAACTATCAAGCTCTTAATAGTTCTATTAGTTTAATAGCTTAACTATTTTATTACTTTTCAAGTTGTTTATATGTTTGACATTTTTATTTAATTAGTAATCAAAGTTGTTGCAGCAACTGAAGAATTTTTAAACTCTTTATGACTTATGTCATAAGTTTATATCATTGCTTATGTTCACATTTGTTAGTCTTTTTTCTGGGTATATTTTCTATTTCTCATGAATTTTTATAATTTTTATTATATGATAATTAATATAAATACATTATATGTTTAAGAAATCGAATTCGCGTAATTCCGCTCATGCAGAACGATCCTTGGTCATTGACCAGAAAGTTCAAGATTTACTAGAACCTTTTCATTTTAATTCCGCTTATGCAGAGCGTAAGTCCGCTCATGTAGGACGATCCTTGGTCATTGACGAGAAAGTTCAAGATTTACTAGAACCTTTTCATTTTAATAATATTTGATATAATCTCCATTTTGTGGTAAGATTTTCTTAGGATTTGTTTTATGACTTTTAGAATCTCTGAATTTTTATTTTGTTAGAGATTTTATCTTAGTTTCTCTTTTATTAGGAGGACATGGTTCTTTCTAGATTTAGTTTTACTTTTCTCTATAAATAAAGTTGTAATCTTCTATGAGAATGAGACTTTGATGAATAAAATTTTGAGTTTGAGAATTCTCTCTTGAGCATGTGAAGTATCCTGTAGCATGTGAACTGCTAAGTTTTGACACGTGATGTGCTGGGATGTGAGGCCTTTTGGATGTGAGATCATTAGCTGTGAAGCCTAGTTATCTATCTAAAACCCTCTCCTTTGTTTATATTCCTTATCTCAAATCTCGCTTTCAATCTCAACCTTCAAATCCTCAAATTCTCAGAACCACAAGCCTCAAATGATCCAAAAAAATGAAGAAAACCCCCTAGAAGGCACTGTGCATAGGTGAACAATAACTATGCACTGTTCATCAGCGTGAATAGTAATTTGGTTGTGGTATATCCATGTGGACAGTAATTTTGTTACTGTTTAACCACCATCTTCTCAATATCCGACACCACCCATCTCTTCCAATGATGTCGCGATCCTTCGAATCCGACAACAAACCCTAACGACAATCTCCACTAAGATCTAAAGATTTCCTCGATTATCCCGATCGTCAAATCTCTTATAATCAGCCTCTTATGAGTTCTTATGATCCGATCAAGTATTGCCGTCGTGATATCCTCTAATCGATAAGTCATTATCTCTCTCCACTAAAGCCTTATAACACGGCATTGCAAAGCTACCAAAGACTTAGAAATCCATCCACTCCTCCTTTCACATCCCGTTCAGATTCGAGTACCCACGAAAACCACAATATTGAGAATTTCGTACGTTTTAATCGGATCCGGATTGGTGTCGTCGTGTCGAAGATAGAGCCTTCTACTTTTGAATCGGAGACCTCAGCCATGTTTGAATCGTCAGCATAATCTGATTAAACGTTACTCGCTCTATGACCACACGCATAATAAAATCGTGTTTTAGAACCTTGTATTACACTAGCTAAAGCTCATTTGTTCTTGTTCATTCCTACCACTGGAAGATGGAATTTACGTAAGATGAGAATAAACCAGCTATTAAATCTTGGATGGAATTTCTTTTGCCTATTTCCCTGAGTATTTTTTTATTGACAACTTCTAACTTGTTTCGCTATAAGAACTATGCTTTAGATTCATAATCAATCTCAAACAAGAGAAATAAACGTCAATTTATTCACGAATATCCCTGATATCTTCCATATGACTCATAATTTATGGTCAACAAAGTATGCCCCTCACAGGGTATATTGGCCATGTTCAATAATTATTTTATCCCATCAACTGTTTTATTTATCATGCTACAGCACAAGCCAATGATGATCAGTTGATTGAGAGAAACAAGATGGCGGCTTGGGGGGGCTCACAACTAAACAATAATGTTGGCAAGGAGCAGGACATCCCACACGGTAACTCCACCCCCACCTCCCACCCCCAGAAAAACAAAGAACAAGAAGGAAAAAACTCAACAAAACAAAACACCTCATTTCCCTCTCTCCATGCTTTTGCAAGTAGAACCAGAGGTAGATGAGAGTTTGGTTACTGCTTAGGCCTTTTTAAAGTTTTTAAGAGTTTTGTCCATGCATCAGTCGGAACTATATATTCAAGTTTCAAACAGGTTGATATCAAAACCAAACCCAAATGTCAGATACATCTTGATTTTTTTAACACTATGATAATGTCTTCTTGTCTCACATTGTATGCTACGTGTAGAACCTGACTTCCCTAATTCATAGGGCAATGTAGTTGTAACATATAACTCTTAAGTGTTGACTTGACATTGTTCCAAGTTCTGCAAACAGCAAATTGCGGAAGGAATATGATATTCATATGAAAGATTAAAATAGGGAAGGATAACATTTATAATTTCAGTGTGAATAGTGTTTAGCATCACCAGAATACAGGAAAGCTCACTGAAAGTAGTATCAATCAATATACATACCGCGATACGAGTGCAATCAATAACAGCAGTCAAGTTAATATTGATAGTACGCCTCCATGTAGCATTACCATCAGATAAATCTTTATCAAACCGTGTGTCTGTACCAACCCCAGCACTGTTTATACAAATATCCAGACTTCCATATGTCTCCAGATGCTTTTGAAAGGCAGCGGATAAATCTCCTGCACATGAAAACTCTCAATATTAAGGTTAAAAATGTAAACTGCAGACAACTATAGAAGAGTGCACACATAGAAGCCGGGAACGTGGTACGGCATAGCGAACCACGACCTGGGTTCAATCATCCTAGATTCGCATGGGATACCACCCAATTCACCAACTTCAGCGACCCGATTTAGAATTCAAACCAGTTAAAATTTTAAAAAAATAACTCTCTTTAAAAGAATAAACAACGAAAACGTGAGAAATTAAGCCAATAAAGTATGCATATCTTAATTGCAACATGATTCTCAAGGTTATTTTACCATTACTAATATCAACTAGCATTTAAGAACCAAACCTAAAGCACACCATATTCCCCGGCGTACCATATATGCTACCCGCCTCGTAGCCGATTCCTAATGAGTGGTGTACCACGTTTCCATACTCATCCCGTGAACCGGAATGAACCAGGTTCCATGCAACTATGAGCGCACCGGACTTGCCACAAAATATATAATGCATAGTCATTTGTACAAGAAAAACCATAAAAGAACCAAGCAATCCCTTTCTCCGCTCCCAAAAAATGTACCAAACAAATCTCATATTTACAATCCCCACAAGATCTAAATTTCTTATTTCAACATAAGGTTGGATCAAAACTCCATCAAAAGAAGGACAAAAAGTGTATTTGTCTTTGATATTACTCTGTCAACCGTCTATAACTCGTAGCATGTTCCTTGCATAGACCTTTGTACGTGAATTTGCAGAGTTGCAATGTAGCTTGTTCACTTTTTTAACCTAACAGTTCAAATTCACATCTACTGAGCCAACCTCCTACATCCCAAGTAGCTTATATGAAGGCTAGACGAATAGGGAAAATACAAGGTTTGAAATTTCGGAATATGTTTTCAATCATATTAAGAAATCAAAATGCAGAACATTCAATATGATGCAATTATGCAAACGAAATGCTCAGAGAAAGACGTCCTAAACTAGAGAAATATGACAACAGATAAATGTCAAAAGAAAAAGAACGCTTACTTGTATTAGTAACATCACACCTAATAAACGTTGCAGAAGGAAACTTTAGTTTTGGGTGAAACTTTATACTCTCTTTTTCAATTAAGGAAGCAACTTCTTTTCCCCTCTCTTCAGAGTAGTCAACAACAGTCACAAAAATACCATTCTGAGCAAGAGCCAAGCTAAGCGCTTTACCTGCAGAATAAATAAAAGAACAGTGAACAAAGGAGTTTGGTTTCTCGGAGCCATACGAGAAAATTCAGAAAAACAATATAGAGAGCACTTATTTGCAGGCAAAACTAGGGGGTGCTAACAAGGATACAATCCCGAAAGATAATTTGATGCAGTTCTAAATATTATGTCGTTGTTTCCTTTAAGGGCGTGTTTGGTTCACCCTAAATTATTGGAAACAATGTGCTTTTTTATGAACTAGAACAAAAAGTAGGAAATATGGCATTATAGGCTTCCAATAATTTCATTTGGTTTTAAAAAATTTTGAGAAAAGTTTTCCATAAAGCAAGAAAAGTACATGAATTTTTGGGTTACCCAAATCCTTAGTTTTGGATGGGAAATGGGCAAAAAAGCTCAAGAAAAGCTTTTTGTGATGAGATATTTCCTATTCTTTGCAAATGAAACAAAGTTTTGGATATGCTTCCCTACTCTTTATTATATCATTACAAACCAAAACACAGGTTTTGGTTTCCCAAGATATCCTAAAAATTTATAAGATTTGGTTTCTTGAGAGGGAATTCATTTCCATAATTTTTAGGAAATGAACCAAACAAGCCCTAATTGAAAGCTATTTGCCTTCTAAGTGTAATGTTCATAATACAGCATGAGTACCTATTAATGTCCTCTAATTCCAATATCACTTTACTAAAAATGGCTGCACTCACCCATAAAATCTTCTTTTGACCCACTATATTCCTATTATGGCAGAACATAACCAATAAGAATTTTCCACAGAAAATAACTACTAAAAAAAGTTTCCACTAATGCAATCCAAGTTTATTAATTTAGTACGTCCAAATAATAATCGATCCATAAATAAATTATTTCTATAAAAAATTTTGTTGTAAGTTATATTGTTGTAAGGGCATCCTTAGCACTTCACTCCCTAATGACACCCAAAATTCTAACATTTATTTCATTACAATCTTTGCTTAATTCTATTCTCACTTGAACTCATTAACACGTCCCAAGTGAGGAGCTAGGGTTTCAGCTCACATGCCCAAGTTCCACTTGCACTATTAATTCCTTAGTTATAACAATGAAATGCGATTTGATCAAAATTATACGCCTAAATTTAACTAAAAGCTGGAGCTTTAAACTGATAAACAGATAGAAATAGTGACTGCACCGGAAACACATCATCTTCAGTGAATCGAATGCAGTCCTGAACCATATTTGTCAGCAAAAACTGGGTGACAATGATTTGCAGCTAACTATTGGCACATTAAATGTTTGGGGAAAGTTAATCCTTCCATTCTCTTTAATTTTGGCGTTAAAGCGATTTCATACTAGAACAAATAACTAAACCTTAAATCAAGAAGAAAATTAGGTAGTCCCCAATTGGAGACCTATAGTCATGAGCAGTATCATAACCCATTGAACCCAGGGTTTCAGCTGCTCACATGACTCCAGTTCCAGTTGCAACATTAATTCATTAATCCGAACAATGAACTGCTATTTGATCATTATTCACTGAAATTGAACTAAAAATTGGGTCTTTCAACTGATTAACACGATAAGATAGAGAGAATAAGCCCAAAACATACAAAGTTCAGTTCTTTCGCTCTTCACTTTACCCATATTTAATCACTAAAGATAGTCTCTCAACACTTTCTCTCGCAAATTATTGAAATAAAAATTCGTCGGATAAGCATTTATCCATTGAAGGCAATTTCAAAACTAGAACAATAACTAAACCCTAAATCCAGAAGAAAATTAAGTAGACCCCAATTTCGCACTAGGGTTCCGGATCACGTGGCCCCAAGTTCGTTAATTCCCTAACCAGAACAATAGCATGCTGCCATGCTGTTTGTTCAAACTTAAACTCTCAAATTGAACTAAAAAATGGATCTTCCAACTGTTAGCAGAGAAGAGTGTCGATTGAGATTACCGATTCCGGAGGCGCCTCCGGTGACCAGAGCCGACATCCCTGGCCTCAGCTCCATCGCTTGGGCAACAACAATCAACAATCTAAGAGGGGAGAGGAGAGGGGGGGGTGGGGGGGGGGGGGGCAAGATGTAGATCAATGATAAAGAAAATTACAAGGAGGAGAGTGTGAATGCTGAAGACATTTCAGCGTGACGACAGAGTTTGCGAGCGCGAATCTTGTTGCCGTTCCTTTTACTATTTCTTTCTTTCTTTTTCTTTTTTTTTTTTTTTTGAGGGGTAAATTACACTTAAATTAAAGAGAAAATTGTGTATAGGCCTAAAAAAAATAAAAGGGATGTGACTCAGCCCCTCTATATTTTTCCATTACTTTTTAACCCAAAAAACACCAAAAAATGTGTTCAGCCCCCTTTTCACACTCTCTCAAAATTTCATTCCAATACATTCCAAAAATACCCCTTCCTTTTATCTTCTTCTTCTTCTTCTCATACTCTATGGCTTTCTCATCCTCCTCTCACTCTCCTCCCCCTTCTCCCCCTCCTCTATGGCTTCATCTTCTCCGCGGCCACCGACGCCGACGCCGACGCCGACGCCGATCTACTCTTCCTCAGCCTCCTCGAGCACGAAGAACTCCCGACGATCACCGACGCTGTCTCGTTCCGGTCGGATCTCAAGTGGAGGTATGATCCAACGACATCAGACTCCGAGGCCTGATCAAGGGGACGATTGCTGGCGGAGGATGAGTAGTATCAAGTCTATTCCTATTTCAGGCAAGGATGTTACTCAATTTGTGGGGGTACAAGCTTCTTATGAACAGGTACAGACAAATGGTTCCTTGTGCTGGTCTTTAATATTATGCTGATATTAAGGATGGACTTTAAATAAACATGATCGCTTTAAGATTTTTATATGAGCAAAGTCTAATGTTGTCTGGGACAATTGCTTTAGACTTTAAACAGACAAGTGGTTCCTAGTTTGTAGTAAGCTTCGTTAGCCTCTTCAAGTTTTGGCTGTACAAATGTATTTGAGGCCTGCACCTTTTTTGGTTGAAATCTTATTAACCCTGGGAAACCCTGAACAACTAATAAAAGTTGATCTTATACTGAGGGAACATTAACATTTTAATTTTCTTAAAAATCAGGAAGCCTGAGTTTTTTGATATGGATAACCAATAAAAGTTCATTTGTTTTTCTGATCCTATACTCGGGAAACATTAACATTAATGTTTTTATGTTAGTGATCCTATAATTGGGGAACATTAACATTTCAATTTTCCTAAAAACCAGGGAACTTGAGTTTTTGATATGGATAACTAATAAAAGTGCAATTGTTTTTCTGATTTCAGGAGGCAAGATTCCCTCAGCTACGTACGTTATCACATGATCAGAGAGCGCGGCTAAACGCCAGTTTCCTTCATTTTGACGACTATAGTTTCTGTGAGTGGATGAGTAGCTTGAAGCTTGTACCCCCAGAAATGTACAAGCTTGTACTTCCGATTCCCCTGAGTCTCTGATTAAATTTACTTGGCTTTTGGTTGATGTCATTTTGTGATCTACTAACTTTCATTCACATACATGCAATACTTCTTGTTATGTGCAGCTTGTAATTCTGTGCTTTGTTTACTTTTGTATTTGGGGTCTGACTTAGATTTCCAACTTGTAAGGGTTTTAATATAGAACTTTGTTTAGAGATATTGAAGTTTGCTGTTTTTTAGGTACGTGTGTGGGTTTGTTGTTGTTAATATTATCTGTTTGATGGATGTTTGATGAATTGCTTGAATGGGTTACTTGTTTAGGTTTTCCATGGATTCACGCACATATGGTTTGTTTAGCAAATATATTTATAATTTTACAGATGATTGTTGTTTCTGCTTGTTGAAAAGAGATTAGTTGTTCCATTTATATGTTAATTTTCTAAATATTTCCTTGCAAACAAAGTGGTTTTTATCTTGCCTACACGCTTCAAGATTGATTATGGGCTTATATAAAAAGTTTGATCGATTCCAATTAGATAAGGATATATCGCAGTATGAGAGTTCAAACAAAGTGGGCGTACAATTTGTATTATGTCTGAGTACACTTTCACTGTTGCATGCTAACTTTCATAACAATTTGTTAACTTTTAGCTGAACATGTTAACTTTTCATCATAATATGTTAACATTCACTATTACATGTTAACTTTTACCATATTATGCTAACTTTCTTTGTAACATGTTAACTTTTATAATAATATGTTAATTTTCTTCGTAACATGTTAACTTTTTTTTGTAACATATTAACTTTCATAATAATATGTTAACTTTCTTCGTAACATGTTAACTTTCACCATATTATGCTAACTTTCTTCGTAACATGTTAACTTTCATAATAATATGTTAACTTTCTTCGTAACATGTTAACTTTCACCATATTATGCTAACTTTCTTCGTAACATGTTAACTTTCATAATAATATGTTAACTTTCTTCGTAACATGTTAACTTTCACCATATTATGCTAACTTTCTTCGTAACATGTTAACTTTCATAATAATATGTTAACTTTCTTCGTAACATGTTAATTTTCTTCGTAACATAATAACTTTTATCATAATATATTAACATTCACTATTACATATTAACTTTTACCATAATATGTTAACTTTCTTTGTAACATGTTAACTTTTAGCTGAACATGTTAACATTTCAGTTAGAACTTTTAATCTTTCAAACACATCGAATTTTAGTTCAAAAAACTTGTTATAAAGAAAATTAACATATTACTATGAAAGTTAACATGTAATAGTAAACATTAACATATTATTATGAAAGTTAATATGTTTAGCTAAAAGTTAACATGTTACAATGAGAGTTAACATATAATGATGAAAGTTAACATATTATTATGAAAGTTAACATGTAATAGTAAAAGTTAACATATTATGATATTTAATAGTGTATCGTAACTTGAAGATTATGTACATAATCTATATATATTATGTACACAATAACCTTAAGATTATGTGTACATATTCACATGACAGACGCAATACATTTCAAGATTATGTGTACAAATAAGTTTCCTGAGCTCAAAAAAACTACATTTAGATTTGTGATGGGATCTATCTGCACGCAATTGTACTGGTTTGTGATTATTTTTGTAATGCTAAGAGCTTGATATAAGATGATGCTTTTATTTTATTTATTGTTCTATAGGATGAAAGGTTACCGTGGAGGAAAGAGAACCGTGGTTTGGTTGTACTTAGATCAAAATTTAATAAAAACATATTATTATGAAAGTTAACATGTAACAGTGAAAGTTAACATATTATTATGAAAGTTAACATGTAATAGTGAAAGTTAACATATTATGAGATTTAATAGTGTATCGTAACTTGAAGATGATGTACATAATCTGTAAATATATATGTACACAATAACCTCCAGATTATATACATATTATGTACCATAATATTCAGGTTTTGATACACATAATATATATATAATCTTTAGTTTATTATGCACATCGAGTTCTATTTGAATGAACTTGTACATATTCACATAACAATTATGACGGCCCTGGTTTCACACATGGCTGCAGTCCAAGGTGAACCCAGAGATGTCAAACCTACCATACACTCACACTGTACAACAACAAGTTTCACCAATCACAGCAATATCCTCTAGTGGAATCAAAAAAAAGGTGCAAGTACAATACATGCAAAAAGAAGGAAAACAACTGCAACTGACATGATATAAGAAAGAATGTCTCATAAATAAATCATGTCTCAATGAACAAATCTGGAATACATCTGTCATCATGAAATATACGAATGTATCACGACATGGATCAACTAAGAATGTACAAAGGTTCACAGCCTTTACAAAGCGAGAAAAATAAAGAAAACTCTAATAGTTGAACATAAGGTCTATCTACTATGGAGTCTCATCT
This sequence comes from Asparagus officinalis, assembly GCF_001876935.1. Lineage (NCBI taxonomy): Eukaryota > Viridiplantae > Streptophyta > Magnoliopsida > Asparagales > Asparagaceae > Asparagus > Asparagus officinalis. The sequence goes on along the minus strand of NC_033799.1, from coordinate 71,633,159 downwards.
ACTAGCTCATATGACGGCGACTATGCAAAAACTTTGTCATCATGCGACTCTCCGATGCTCTAAACCGCCTGAAAGGAAAATAAAAATTAAAAAAATAACAACAAGAGCGTTAGAGCACTACAGCAAGATCACCTCCATCCACCCCCAGGGGAAGGACTGTTAGATGTAGCGGAGGCTCTATCTATTAAGCATAGTCTACGTATATCATTTTCTCCGTATCTAATGGTATCAATATTTAGAAATCTACAACACGAGACGTAGTACGTCGAGCGAAATAATCCAAATAAGGAAACCCTCATGTATATGTTGGACCTTAGAGGGGGGGTGATTAGGGTCTTATGCTAATCTAATCCGATTTAAATGCATATTAAAATTAATTAATAAGTTATGCTAGCAAGTATGAAATATGACAACTATATATAAGCTATGATAAGCAATATGAACAACAAAGAGATATATCCTATATGATAAAAATATATATGTAAGGATATATAAACTAACACAAGGGTAAACAATATGAACTAAATAGTGGATCATATAAATAATGAGCTATGGACAATGGCGATATAAGATATGAACATAAATATAAATGAACGCCAAAGCACACTCAAACACACTATATGATCACGGAGTTCGGACCTTCCGTCCTACGTCTCCGCTCCCCACTCCCGGGGAGAAATCCACTATCACAATCCGGTTTGGAAGCCGGAACTTCTACACACTCGGTTTACAAGTTCACCGAAAACTCTCACACAACAAACACTATACAATCACACTCTACACCCACACAAGTGTTGGACCTTGTCGTGTCTCCCTCAAGTGCTCGGTTACAACCTCTCCCTAGGTTCGTCAACCGACGTCACTCCTCTTGGAACGATCCCCGACTCTCACCACACACTCCTCACTCGGTGTACAAGTGTATTACAAAGTGATTCTCACGATAAGCACGATATAACAAATAATTGTTCTCTCTAATAAGGTGAGAACTCAATTAAGCACAACTTAATATTACAAACTCTCACAACCCTAATATACTATGTATGCAAATACAATAAGCTCAAATGGGTGTGTGTAACAATAAGATAAAATCAAATCTAACCTTAATATAAAACTAGCTTTAATAGAAATGATAATTAACAAATAATTATAAATAAAAGCTAGAGTTGAGTTTAGGAAAACTTCTCTAGATCAAGATGGAGAGATGGAGATTTGAGGCCCAAACAAGAAGATAATCTTCTCCACTTGTGAAAGCTAAAACTGCTTTAAACCAAACCCTTAAACAAGCTTAAAACAAGTTTAAACTCTTTTTAAAACCCTTGTTTAAAAACTTCTTTTGCTATGTTAAAAGAGAACAGCAATAGGGTATTTATACCCATTCAAAATCTCAGCCAAAACCCCTAAGTAAAAGTCCAAAAAGTCCCAAAAAAAATTAGCTCAGAAAATAGCCATTAGGGAACCAACGGTCACATTGGCGGTCAACCGGAAATTCTCTCGGTCGACCGCGATCCAGGTTCCAAACGGAGAAAATGCACAGAGACTTATTCGGTCGACCGGTGCGGTCGGCCGATGGAAATTTTGAGCTCTCGGTCGACCGCACCGGTCGATCGACAAACTCTCTACTACCCACTGTCGACTGAACATATGAGCGGTTAACCGGTGCGGTCGACCAAAATCTGATACTACAGAAAAAAACTAGTTTTGAAAACTGTTTTTCTGATTTTAAAACACTGTTTAAAAAATATCAAATAAATTCCAAAAAATATAAAACTTTAGGGAATGATTGTAGACATGATAATAAACACGCTACAATGACTGGTTTCCAAAAAGGACTTCCCAAATGAAAAATATCATCATTTTATAAAATAGTCCAAAACATAAAAATGTAAACATGTGAATTTTGATATTTTGGCTAAACCATGTTTTGAAACAAATAGTCCAAAACATAAAAATGTAAACATGTGAATTTTGATATTTTGGCTAAACCATGTTTTGAAACTATGCATAATGATTATATAGACTTAATAAAATATGTATATGATTATTGTTAAGTCCAAAAACTAAGAATACAGATTTTTCACAAAATTGTATATTCTATGCAATGATTTCAAAAAAAGCACAATAGTAAATATGGAATATATGATTTCATATTTATAAACATGAAAACTCAAAAACTATGTATGTATATATAACTATATATATGCATAGAAACCAAAACTTATGTATATCTATATAACTATATAGATATACGAAGAAACCAATAACTGTGTGTACTTAACACACATAATATAAAACCTAAACTAAGTTACCCAAGCTAGATCTTGATATTCAATAAGCTTGACTTGGTACACTTTGCGGATGAAGCTGAACTTGGATCTTGAACTTGAATTGCATAAGCTTCACCGACATTCCACCAACCTCCTTTGGATATCATCGTTGAAGCTCTATTCCATCCATCCTCCAACCACGTTGTTTGTCCATAATAAATAAGAAAACACAAATACTAGACAAATAACATTAGTGGTAAATTGTTTGTTAAACATCATCAAAACAAGAAGGCCAACAGTATATACCATATGTCTCAGACTGTAGAGCAGTATGACATAAACACTTTTGGTATCCACTAAAACTCAGGCTATCAAATAATTATTTCATTTCAACTCTTTGCAAGATTTTGATTTCATCGCATTATCATGCAACACGGACTACCTTGTAGGTATCCTAAAATAATGTACATGACTCATTAATCTCATCGCGATCTCAGTGCGTGACATGAGTACGGGACGGCATACCATATAGGTATCCTAGAAGACGGCTCACAAACCTCATCGCACCCTCATGCGGAATGGACTGCTAGACAAAGCATCCAAATCCGACTCAATGGCCTGTACAAATAGAATATCAACGCACTACCCCCACATAGTACTAAGCTGAGCCCATCAACGATATCCATCCTATGTATAAACTGTATAAATTTGACATATCGATGCACTATCTCATATAGTACTAAGCTGGGCCCATTAACGATATCTGACACATGTTTAAACTACTCCAACTCAAGTGTAATCACTCAACACTTGTCAAATCCTCTCTGGGATACTCATGTGTATGTCATAACATTATTCATGTATATTCACGTCTATACGTGTACTATCGTGCGATTCAAACCCCGCGATCGCATCTCAAAACAGTACAACGAAAGTTCAGGAAAAAGTCTTAGTAGTCGACTACTAACCCTAGTAGTCGACTACACTGAGTCCATCCAGACTCTGTAATTTCAGTGTCAAACTTAGTAGTCGACTAGTAAGCACATTAGTCGACTATACTATAATAATTTAGTTTATGTGTCAAACTTATGTAGTCGACTAGTAAGCACATTAGTCGACTACACTATACTAACTCAGTTTCTGTAAAACCAAACTGGACATTAGTAGTCGACTACTACTCTTAGTAGTCGACTAATAAGCAGAAACATGCATACATCCGTGCACATACAACCCTTAGCAATCGTCACTGTAAATCATGCTTTAACACATTGCAAATCTAGTAACTACAAATCAAAAGAATCATCACCATGATCATTTAAACCATTAATTCAACATTTTAGGTTTAATCTTCTCATTTATCAAGAAAATAACATGAACCCTAATTTTCTATTTGGTCAATATGGAACATGTTTGCATATTAAACTCAAAACTTTTATAAATTCGTTTGTTCACATTTACAGAACAATAAAATCTCAAACCTAGGGTTTAATCATACTTGATTTAGCATGCATGTTTTTTTATCACAAGTCTAGGGTTTAAGCATGATTTTAACATGGAAAATAAGGTACAAAAGAAGATCCACCCAAGCCAAATGATCATGATCACGTTTTTATAGTAAACAGCAAGCATAAAAGTATAGATCTAGCATGAGTTTATGAAATAATATCAAAATCTAATATTTTTATATCTCGGATTTAAGATTAGGCACATAAACAATAATATTTAACATCTAGCTAGTTATTTAACTATGGGGATGGGTTTGGATGAAGATAATCTTGCCTCAAACGTGGTGTTGATCCTCCTGGATACACTTGCAAGATTTCTTCTTTAGCAACAGCCCGTGATCTCTCCTTCTGCTTGAGATCACGACTCGAAACGCCTCGAGGAAGCCAAAAATGAGATCTAGGATTTAGGTGGAGATGGTGGTTGTCTTCTTTCGTGAATTAACTCAGAAATTAGGTTAAAACATGTTTATATAGTTAGGTTATCAATTGGGCTTGAAACAAACCGAGTTCGACCTGAAAACCAAACCTGGCATGTCCAGGAAAACTCTCGATAGTCGACTATTAAGCTTAGTAGTCGACTACACTGTAAACGCTGAAACTTCTAAAATCTATACACAGTATTTTGACAGTAACTTTCTCATACGAGCTCAGAATGAGATTATTTAAGATTTGTTGGAAAGCTGATGAAGAGATCTACAATTTTGTCGTTTAAGTTTTCCCAGATTCTAACCGTATCAGTGTGAAAAATATATAAACTCAAATCTGGTCATTATTTTCCAGAATTCTTCGTGCATGATTTGTGCATTTGCACTCATATATCCACACATATATATATTGAATCGATCTCAAATCAATTCCTAGCATACTCAAACATCAAAATATGTTATTTATCACTATATAACATATTTATTATTATTTATCATATAGTATTCAAATTATCAGGGTTTTACAACAACCACAATACATTTTACATACAATCACAATAAATTACACTAAAATTAATCACTAAATAGACACAATATATTTCATTAAATTTTGCTCTAAGTACATCCAAACCATACTCTGGACCCCACCTGACTTCCCGATGGCCTTGCACCCTCTGTTCGTGCTCGCAACCAAACATCATTCGGTCATGGCCATCGGCACGTAGTAAGTCTTCTCATCCAAATCAGCAGGCCCGCGATGCTAACGGGCAATGTGACGAACCCAATCGGCATCTCGCAGCACTGACTGAGGATGGAGGCGTAATCGAACCCATCAAGAGGTCGGTCGTTGAGATTCCTGCTAGTGATTCTCCTTAAGGCCTCGCGTCGAATACTTGCAACTTAATCTCCTCACCCTCTCTGCTCTTATCACAACAACTCATACTTGAATTCCCAATGCTCATAAAATATTCAAAAGCTCAACCTCTGCACATAATCACACTTCTTAAAGATAAATGCTCCCCGGTATATCTATTCAGTATGACTAATTTGATTTAGATACCAAAAGCTAAACAGAACATTGCATTGGGCAGTTAGCATAACAGATCTTCATATCAATAGGATACAACTTAGGCATAAACATGAATATAAAGAGGAACAAAGGAGGCAACCCAAGGAATCTGGTATTGAAGTGACAAACGAACTCATTCAACATCATGAAGTTACATATTTAAAATAAAAAAAAGCAAAATCTAAGCCCCAGGAAATGTCATGGAAAGAGCAATGTTGAAAGCAATGAAAAAGAGACAACAGGACTTCATATAAAGAAAAGATAAAAATAAGCACTACATAAGGAAAATAATTTAAGGTAGTGATATGCAAGCAACAGTAAGATCCTAATCTACAACCTTGCGTAATTAAATATCTAAACAAGCTATGTAATTTAGCATGTCCACTGTCTCATTGATCAATAGGCAAACTTTAGCAAAGTCATAAATGTTAGTAGGAATAATCACGTCAAATGAATAGAAGTCGTTCATGATTTATAGACGAGAACCACAGAAACATGATAAAACATGGCAACAGAAATAACATAGGGTAGTTCTTCATTGACCAGAACGAGACGTTGAGATTCGATGTTGTTAGATCAGACCTCCACTTGAGATCCGATGTCATTGGATCGGACCTCCACTTAAGATTTGACCGGAATGAGACGACACCAGTGATCGTTGGGAGTTCTTCGTGCTCGAGGAGGCTGAGGAAGAGTAGATCGGCGTCGGCGTCGGTGGCTGCAGAGAAGATGAAGCCACAGAGGAGGGGGAGGAGATTGAGAGGAGGAGAAGAAGAGGAAGAAAAGGGAAGGGTATTTTCAGAATTGTTTGGATTGAATACATAGGATAGTGTGAAAAGGGGGCTGAACACATTTTTTTTGGGTTTTTGGGGTTAAAGAGTAAGGGGAAAACATTGAGGGGCTAGGTCACATCCCCTTTAGTTTTATGGGGCCTAGACACAATTTTCTCTAAATTAAATATCCAAATTTTGTCCGATGATGCCCCGAAATATTAAAGTTTAAAATTCTAATATAAATATCTAAAGTTTCTAGGGGGGTTATTCATTGGGAAATTTGGAGGGATAATTGGATAATTTTGGGATTCTATTTCGTAGTGTTATTCATTGAGATAATGGAACAAGGATATTACATTTTTGTGTTATTGATTTATTGGAACACTAATGAGATAATTTCACCACTTGGGATAAAATTACCCTACTTATATACAAACATTTTGTCCCAATAGTAAAAATTTACCCCATCCTTCATATTGGAACAAGTTTGTTCCACTTTGAAGGCAATTGGGATAATTTTAAAACATTTTTGTATTACTTAACTAATACATGATAATCATATTATAAATATATGATATGATATATAAAATATAAAGTAATAATATATTTGATATATTATATTATATTATCATGTAATAAAATAAAATATTATTATAGTTTAATTTATATGTATAATTTATTTTATAATATTTATTATATATTATTATGCAATATCACATACTATATTATTAAATAGTACAACATATTTATTATAATATTTTAATAACATATATTATTATATAATATATTATATTAATTATAGTAGATATTTTATTGTAGCAATTATATTATAGTGTATTATATTAAACCAATATAATAAAATATTATAATACAATATAATATATTAAAATTAATAAATATGTTAGTATATTACATTTAATTATAAAATAAAATAAAATATAAATTATGTCATGTGATTATATTATATTATATTAATAAAAGTATTATTGTACTATAATATAAAACATTTTAGACATTTTTATATATCATAGTAATTATCATATAAAATTATACTATATTTTAATTACAATATAGTATTTTAAATGATATTATATTGAATAAAAAATATTATAATATTTATGAGGTAAATTTTAACCTATGACTCTATTCTAATATATTAAATTAGATATTATATTAAATACATTGTTTATATATTATATCAGTTATTATATATATGACATACTATTATAATATAATATAATAATTACTAATATTAATAAAATATTATGATATAATATAATATAATACTATAGTTTGAAATAATATAATATATTATACTATAACATGATACCTTTTAATATATATGAGGAAGATAATCCAGGACCTTTTACTTCTATAGTTAAAAAAGAAGTAGAATGGACTTCGAAAAAGAATGATGATATAGTTTATACTTAGAACAAGAGGATATTCCTCTCATGAATGATCCTGATAAACTTAGACAAAAATATTTGAATGAAAAACTTATTACTCAACCCTATCATTAAAATCAAGGGCTTGGATGAAAACATTAATAATACAAAAAAGAATGAAAATAACCCATTTCTGGAGCAATAAAAATCATAATGTTCCACCAAGTTTCAGCAAATGTATTATTAAAGAAGTCATACGGCCAAGAGATTGGGCCATAAATCTGAATCAAGAATTACCCCTGGTAAAATCCCAGAATACGAAAGAGTTATACTATTTCAACTATTTGGATTATAAGCAAGCATGCTACAATATCTTCTTGTATCAGAATCCTAAGAATAAGCATTCATGGTTAATAAAACTATGTCCTCAAGCCATTAATAAAGGACTTCCTTCTTGGTTCTTTCAATGGTGGGAATCATATGGTGCTGAAATGAGCATAATCCCAGAACCCATAATGAAGTTATACTCTTCATGCAGATAGAGTTTCACATCCGATTATATCAAGCCGATGGATGAGAAAAATTTAATATAATATATATATATATATATATATATATAATATATATATATATATATATATCATATATATATATATATATATATATATATATTATATATATATATGATATATATAATATAGAGAGAGAGAGAGAGAAGATATAATGGGTATCCTTATCATAGGAGGGTTCCTCCTGGAGTGCCGGCTAAAATCACATGTGATGTTGAGCCGACATTATGGATGATCCGCTCTATTGGAACTCTGATGCTACATATTCTAAAAACCCCAACACACAAAGTTATGGGGCTTGATCTTCGATCCTTTGACCCTCCATCGAGCCATGCTGGAAAATTCTATTCATTCAAAACCGTTAAATTGATACGAGTGGATGAAGGGTCAAACGACGACGAGTTCACCCCAAACATGGTCGGGTGGGGTTTAGAATATGTAGATCCAAGTTCGAACGAGCGTATCATTCATTAATGTCGCTCAATCATGTGATTTTAGACGCGTCATAGAGGAAATCCCATTCTATAACAAGGATACCCATTAATCTCAATAATATAGATATATATAAAATTCATGATAGCTCTCTCTCTCTCTCTCTCTCTCTCTGCCTCTCTCTCTCTATATATATAATATATATATATATATATTATATACTATATATATATAGGTGAGTATATATTATTAATATATATATATATATATATTTATAATATATATAATATATGCTATATATAGGGAAAAGTGTTCCTATATGTGACGCTCTTAAGGATGCGCCCAAAAATCATGATGATTACTACTACATGTGGATTGATCCCGTTCTATTGAACTCTGATCTACATATTTCTAAAATCCAACACACCAACTTTGTCGGGCTGAAACACGTCGTTGTTACCCTTTATCCAAACTCGCTATCAAGTTTTAATGTGCGCTTTCGATGAAGTAGAACGTTTTCACATGGCTCGACGGAGGGTCAAACGACGATGGCGTTCACCCCAAACTGTGTGTCGTTTTAGATATGAAGATCAAAAGATTCAAACATATAAGATCATCCACAATATAATTAAATCATGTGATTTTAGGCCATACTTTAAGATGATTATTCTAAAGACGTCTCCTTAAGGAGACTCATATATATATATATATATATATTATATATATAATATATTATTATATATAATATATATATATAATATATTATATATATATAATATATATATATATATATATATATATAGAAGGAGAGAGAGAGAGAGACGTTCGAGATTAAGGGTATCCTTATCATTAGGAGGGATTTCCTCCTTGACGCGCTATGTGCGCCACAATCCTCACCATCCTCCATAAAGTAAAGGAGAGAGTGTGAACTTTGTTGCGCCATTGTGCCTATTTTATGAGGATGGTGGGGATTGTGTTACATAGGCGACAAGGAGGGAAATCCCCTCCTTTGACAAGGATATCCATTAATCTCTCTCTATATATAGACATATACATATATATATATATATATATATATTGTAAAACCCCGTAATACTGAATGTTGTGAGATATAATAATAAACATGTTATATTATAATAAATAACGTTTATTGATATTTGAGTATGCTAGGAATTGATTTGAGATCAATCCGATACATATATACGAATATATGAGTGCAAATGCACAAAACATGCACGAGAAAAAAATCTGGGAAAAATGACCAGTTAAAAGTTTATAGATTTTACACAATGATGCACTTAGAATCTAGAAAAACTCAAAATACCAAAGTTGTAGGTATTTTCAATAACTTTCCAAAAAATCTTATATTACCTGATTTCTAGGTCATACGCAAAAGTTATTGCCAAAATACCGAAGGTTATTTTCCTAGTCAGACTAGGTTTCCTGGTTCGGGTCAAACGGGTTTATTTCGGGTTTGCATATATATATACTTATGTTTTTATGAAAATTATCACCCTCACATCAGAGTTTCAAATCCTAGCAATCCCTATTCCTCTCTCTAAAGTCCTAACCCTAAAATTGATAATTTTGAGAGCTTTGTGAAGCAAATATCGACACAAAGGGCGAGATCATCGACGTGTAGCAAGGAGAAGACGGGTTGTTTGCACTTCTAATTGCTTGCTATTTATCTCAGAGGCTTAGAACGACATTTGAAGCAAGATTATATTTATCCAAACCTATCCCCATAGTTAAATAACTAGTGTAGATGATTAATATGATGTTGAATATGTGTTCATGCTTTAATCTTAACCTGAGGTGTTAAAAGTCAGATTTTTAATAGTAAACCTTAAAACAAATGCTAGATTAATAATTTTCTCTTGCTGTTTATGATAGTATCATGATCATGATCATTAGGGTTTTTTATAATTTAATTCATATATGAGAAATTTAAGTGATGTACTATATATATGTTTTTCTGCAGAAAACTGCAGCACTTATATAATCTTTAACTAAGAGTTTAAGATAGTAAACAAAATCCAAATTTAACCAAACTAATTTTATATGAAATATATATGTATCTAGTTTCTAAAACAGAAAACCATTCTTAAAAAGAGTTTGTATAGAGAAAGATATGTTATTTTTACTAACAATATGTCCTGTAAAAAAACGGCTGCACATATATAATGTTTAACTAGAGATTTGGGATAACAAATGAACTCTAAACTAAACCAAACTTATGTTATTTGAAAGATGTATGAATATAGTTTTCAAAACAGAAAACCATTTGTAAAAATAGTTTTCCTAGAGAAAGATATGTTTGTTTTACTAACAGATGTTATGTCTATTTTTCCTGCTCGTTTTGTGGAGCTGTGTTGCACCATTTTTACAAATGGTTTTCTATTTTGAAAACTAGATTCACACATATTTCAAATGAAATAAGTTTGGTTTAGTTTGGAGTTCATTTGTTATCCCAAATCTCCAGTTAAACATTATATACGTGCAGCCGTTTTTCTGCAGGACATGTTGTTAGTAAACATAACATATATTTCTCTATACAAAGTCTTTTTAAGAATGGTTTTCTGTTTTAGAAACTAGATACATATATATTTCATTTAAAACTAGTTTGGTTAAATTTGGAGTCTGTTTGTTATCTTAAACTCTTAATTAAAGATTATACAAGTGCTACCATTTTCTGCAGAAAAACATATATAGTACATCACTTAAATTTCTCATATATGAATAAAATTATGAAAAAACCCTAATGATAATGATCATGATACTATCATAAATAACAAGAAAAGATTATTAATCTAGCATTTGTTTTAAGGTTTACTATCAAAAATCTGACTTTTAACACCTCAGGTTAAGATTAAAGCATGAAAACACATATTCAACATCATATTAATCATCTACACTAGTTATTTAACTATGGGGATAGGTTTGGATAAAGATAATCTTACCTTAATCTCGTGTGAAAGACTCTGAAAGAAACAGCAAGTAATCCATAAGCACAAACTACCCGTTCTCCCTCGTCACACGTCGATGATCTCGCCCTTTTGTCGATATTTGCTTCACAAAGCTCTCAAAACTCATAAGAATAAGATCTAGGGTTTTTGAGGGGAGAGGATGGCTGCTAGGGCTTCACAAAGCTCTCAAAACTCATAAGAATAAGATCTAGGGTTTTTGAGGGGAGAGGATGGCTGCTAGGATTTATAGATATGATAAAAAAAAGGGAATTTTTATGAAAAATATAGGTATTTATAGAGGCAAACCAAAAACAAACATGTTTGACCCGAACCAGGAAACATAGTCTGACTAGGAAAACAACATTCGGTATTTTGGCAATAACTTTTGCGTCCGACCTCGGAATGAGGTGATATAAGATTTTTTGGAAAGCTATTGAAAATACCTACAACTTTGTTATTTTGAGTTTTCCCAGATTCTAAGTACATAATTGTGTAAAATCTATAAACTCTTAACTAGTTATTTTTCCCAGATTTTTTCTCGTGCATGTTTTGTGCATTTGCACTCATATATTCATATATATTATTCATATATATGTATCAGATTAATCTCAAATCAATTCCTAGCATACTTAAATACCAATAAATGTTATTTATCATAATATAACATGTTTATTATTATATCTCACAACATTCAGTATTACGGGGTTTTACAACAGCAGGCTCCCCGGTATTTGATAGACCTCATGGAACCCATTGCAGAGAGGCTAGCAGCGCTTGAGGAGAAAGTGGCAAATCACATGCCACCAGCTACACTACCACATGTGGTCCCACTTCCAGTTATTCCTGCCATCCCCAATTCCCCATCGCAGAGGAGTCCCCAGAGACCACACCAGGACTCACCCCACCATCAGTTGCAGCCGCAGAGCAGGATGCTTGCCTCCATTTAGTAGAGCACTACCAGAAGATGAGGGCGCCAGAGTTTCAAGGATCATCAGATTCGCTTATGGCCCACAAGTGGAAGGAGGACGTGAGTAACATTCTGGATTTACTTAATGTCGACTCAGTGCAGAAGCAGAGGCTGGCAGCTTTTAGCCTGAAGGGTGATGCAGGAGGATGGTATAGGCTTCAGTTCACTCCGGATCATCGGATGGCCCTCACTTGGGAGGATTTCGTGTATTTCTTCGACGAGCAGTACATCTCTTCCGCGGCACGGGCCGAAAAAGAGCTAGAGTTGTCTAAGCTAGAGCAGGGAGATATGTCTGTGGCTGACTATGAGAGCCGATTTATGCTAGAGTTGTCTAAGCTAGAGCAGGGAGATATGTCTGTGGCTGACTATGAGAGCCGATTTATGAGTCTTATATGTTTCACGGGCATGTGGCAGTCAGGAGTGTGCCAGGCGCAGATGTTTCTTATGGGACTTCGCCCAAGTCTTCGCCGTTACCTAGCTTTCAGAAGATTCTATTCAATCCGAGAGGTTGCAGATGCAGCTATATCGCAGAAGACAGAGACTGCGGTGTTCCAGGAGAACAAGGAGGGCAACAACAAGTCTGGACAGCAGAATGACAAGAGTAAGGGCAAGAGACCTTTTGCCAGACTAGGAGGACCCCAACAGCGGGGTAAGGACTTTTATCACCATCAGTAGGGCAAGTTCAAGAAGGGAGCACAACATGACTCGAGAGCACCACCGCAGCACAAGATTCAGGGTGCATGCTATAACTGCAACAAGATCGGGCATAAGGCCAAGGACTGTTGTAGTGCACCAGTAGGAGGCCAGCAGGACAGAGGCCAGGGCCAGAAGCAGAATCAAGGACACGGTCAGCAGCAAAACAGTGGTCAGGGTCAGCATCAGCAGGGCCACGGTTACAGCCAACAGCCACAGCAGAGGATTGAGGCACCGCCAGCTGTTCCTAGGATTGAGGGACCAGTAGGCCAGATTCGCGTGATTTAGGAGACTCCCGAGGGACAGATAGTCCCGTATATTCCACCATCGTCAGTTCAGTAGTCGCCAACCACTGGTAGAGTCTATGCACTCGTACCGCGTGATCACGGTACGAGCGGAGCTATAGTAGAAGGTATTTTCTTAATAAACTCTTTTCCAGCTCAGATCCTGTTCGATTCCGGAGCTTCCCATTCTTTTATATCTCATGCCTTCATGGATAAGCTCCAGTTAGTCGCACATCCTTTAGATGTTCCGTTGTCCGTCTCTACTCTCTTAGGGGAGGTATCCCTATTAGAGAACGTCTGTAGAAGATGTGTCATCAGCTTAGATGAGTCCGAGTTTATCATAGATTTGATCGTCTTGCGGATGTCGGATGTCAACGTCATTCTTGGTATGGATTGGTTATCATCCTACCATGTTAGCATTGACTATTTTACGAAAACAGTCAGTTTGCGAGCGTTCGATGGGTCTGAGTTAATCGTAGCGACCTCACAGGGCAACCAGTTTGCAGAGTCATTTCTAGCCTATATCGAGGAGGTGATGCTGAGAGATCGGAGTGCTGATTTGTGCGAGACTAGGGTTGTCTCAGATTTTTAGAATGTCTTTCAGGACATACCGGGGTTACCTCCTGTGAGAGAGGTTGAGTTCTGCATCAAGTTGCAGCCAGGCACAACACCGATATCTCGAGCTCCTTATCATATGGCACCTGCTGAGATGAGGGAGCTACCGACTCAGCTGGACGAGTTATTGTCTCAGGGTTTTATTCGCTGGAGTCATTCTCCATGGGGGTGCTGGTCCTTTTTGTGAAGAAGAAGGACGGCAGTATGCGTCTTTGTATAGATTATCAGGAGTTAAACAAGGCCACTATCTGGAAAAGGTATCCATTATCGATGATTGATGACTTGTTCGACCAGCTACAGGGAGCGCAACACTTCTCGAAGATTGATCTTCATTCTGGCTATCATCAGTTACGGGTTCGGGAGATGGATATTCCCAAGATCACCTTTCTGACTCGTTATGGGTCCTTCGAGTTTCTTGTCATGCCATTTGGGCTAACCAATGCACCTGCGGTATTCATGGATTTGATGAATCAGGTTTTCCGTCCATATAGGCATCGAAAATTACCTATAGGTCTCCACGAACAGCTCAGTATTAAGGAACAATGATAAACGTCACTATACGGTTCGCAGGAGTTCGATTGAGGTCGGTGAACGATTGAAGTGAATCGACGAACTACGCGAACTAACAAAATTTCGGAATAACGGAGGTACGGGCTAATCGGGAGCCCCGCGATGTTTACAAAAGGAACAATGCCCTTTGTATCTCATTCATTCTATAGATGATCCGACCATCGGAATTGATAGAACTCCTTGTCGGCTTTCCAACGTACTTCGAATCGCTCAAATCCGAGTTCGGACGAAGAATTTACAACGGAAACGGGCAAATACACCATAACGGAGTGTCTCGGACCAACGAGACGCCCTAAGGTGTCTCGGCTAATCCCGAGACACCCTAGGGTGTCTCGGCTAAGGTGGAGACACCCTGGGGTGTCTCCAACACAGAAATGGGCCTTTGTGTGGTTTTAACCGCCCGGAACCCCTCAAGCCTATAAATACAAGCCTCAGACCATCACTTTTTAGAGATCTGGAATTCTCGTGCCTCGGCGAAGCCCTGCCGGATTGAAGACTTAAAGTGCACAGATTTCAAAGAGGAGGAGGAGTTAGATCTGCAGCCCGGATCCGTTCCTTAGGATTATTCCGTTGTGGTAATCTTAAGAAGAGTGATTATCTCGCTTCGCCGAGATAAGAGCTACGGTTTCTCGATCCCTTCGTGGATAGACGAAGCTCTGCCCAATTTTTCAGCAATCAGATCTGATCAACGGTGGTCCACGGATAAACCCCAGCACAGGCAAAGATCCCACGCAAGCAGAAGATCGATAACCGATCTGTGTTTGTTTGATAAAGTTGTAAACTTTTTATTTTCATTGTGTAAGGAGATCTTATAAAAAGATTAACTTTTTATTTTATTCAAGTTTATTGTAACGACTAAAGTTGTAATAGATTCGATAGCAATGAAAACAGCAACTTTCACCGCAAACAAACTGACGACCACAGTGGGAGCCAACAGCTTCGCTGCCGAAGCTGTCGTGCCGCAGTCAATGATCAAGATCCCGGTGCTCGAAGAGGTCGAATACGAGTTTGATCAGCAGAAGTTCGAGGAGTATGTCTCCTCCTCCTCCTCCAGATCTGCCTCTCCTTGCAGGTGCAGGAAGGTCTCCTCCTACAGGAAGATCCGCTGGTCTTCAGATTTGAAGACCCAAGAAGACGATCTCTCCGCCGTCGCTGCTGTAGTTACACCTCGCAACGATCCGCCGGCTTCCAAAGAAACCAGATCCAACGTTCGTGACAACTCCTCGAAAGTCAAGGAGTTGCCCGTTGAAAGTGCACCAGTGTTGACGAAGAGGGCTCGTCAAAGGCGCCGTCAACATCTCGCGTGTCAATTTGCCAAGGCTTTGGAGCCTGTTGACGGGATCTGCTATGATGCGGATCTGAAACGCAGAAGGCGCAAAGTGTTCCAGCAACAAGCTTGGGGAACCTCCTCGCAATCACCTACTAATGAATGGGTTCGTGTCAAACAAACCCGTTCAACTCTTGAGGAGCGCATCCATAAGCGCCGCGCACTGTTAGCGCAGACGAGGATTCTTGTATGGAAGGCACAGGAATTGTAGAAGGAAAAGGTGGCAAAAAAACCACCAAGATCTAAGCAAGT
The DNA here is from genome assembly GCF_001876935.1 of Asparagus officinalis. Classification (NCBI taxonomy): domain Eukaryota; kingdom Viridiplantae; phylum Streptophyta; class Magnoliopsida; order Asparagales; family Asparagaceae; genus Asparagus; species Asparagus officinalis. The sequence continues at coordinate 71,617,060 of NC_033799.1, read as the reverse complement.
CTGGATGCCAAAGGCCAAGTCAGCGTCTAAGGAAAAAGCATCCGAGGCTGCTCTCCGGCCTTTGTCAACTCCAGATCCCACTCCTATTGCTCCCGCACCTCCGGTGAAGCTCTATGATAATGTGGATCTCCCCAAATCTAGAGTCCTATTGAAGGATCGTGTCGGTGCCCTATCCGAGAATCGAGGAAAAACGCTTGTTAAGGAAAGCTTGAGACCGTTGAAGGAGCTTCAAGCAAACATCCGGACTGGGGGTCGTACGCGACCTCCTAACAAATTAATTTCTACAACAGCCCGTTTGGAGGTGCGTGCAGAAAACCAGGATCCCGTTAAGGTTTCACCCTCACAAGGGTGTGATTCCAAACGTGCGACTCCTGTAGATACCAACAATGCAATGTTTACTCAGAGGAAAACGCGTCGGACGGACGAACGCGTTATACCTGAGAATCCATGTAAGCAGCCGATAGGTTACTCCGACCGCAACGTCGATGAGTTGTACTATCAAGCTGGGGGTACGAATAAATCTCGAAAGAGAAGTACCCGAGAAGCGGACTCTCACTATCCGTGCATCAAATTTATCAGGGCAGTATTATCAGCGTGTAGCTACCCCAAGACCGCTCCGCAGAGGGTCTCGGTATTCGAGAGAATCTCCGATGGAACGACGAAGCCCAAATCAAGGAGTTTCCACCAAAGAGGATCGGTTGCTCGAGATGATGAATTCCCAGAAGTTACCATCAACATGGTCAATAAGGGAAAATCTCCAATTATTTCAAGTGGTTCCGACCCTAATTTCTCTTCAGGAAGCGGAGTCAATTCGGGAATAGCTCAGCTTCAGCTAGAAGCCGTCGGATATAACAACGACCATAGAGAGGAAGAAGAGTTAGTTCGGGAATAACCCAACAAATATCTGCCCTTCAGCTAGAAACCGTTGGACATAATGATCACCAAGGTGGCTATGAAGGAATACATTCCGATGACGAACTCTCGGATTCTTATTCCGCAATCGCCTCTGACGATACAACGTCTAGCATAGGACAAGCTCGGGAAGTGTTCATGATCAACACTGAGCAAATAGCCAAAATCATTGAGGATGCTCTAGCCAAGCAGAAAGAAGCATTCAAAATCGAAATGGAAATGGCCATGCAGGAGATGAGACAAATGCACGACCAACAAATCCGAGCTTTGTCGAATCAGCTAGGTGAATCCAGCCATCGCAGCACTGATAACCAAGCAGGTAGCGATTCAGATGTGGATGAACACAACGCTGGGGGTGGTCCCACTAAAAATAACGACGCTAGGGGTGGACCCACCAATGATGATAACACTGGGGGTGGCCACATTATTTCTCTCGAAAATTGTCCAAAACAGAATATAGATGAGGACAAAAAGATGAAGGATCTCGAGAGCAAAATTGATGCCCTGATGTCTGCTCAAGAGGTAAAGAAGACCGGGATTCCATGTCCTTACCCAAGAGAATGGGAATCGATCCCGTATCCGGCAAAGTTCAACCTAATCAACTTCACGCCGTTCGACGGGAAGGGTTCCCCCACTCAGCATCTGATCTATTTCAAGTCCCACTTGGGGGTGATCTCTGGCAACGAGCCTTTGATGGCTCGGTCATTCGTTAGCACCCTTCGCGGGCCTGCTTTCGATTGGTACCGCCGTCTCAAGCCCGGAAGCATCAACAGCTGGGAGGACCTGGAGAGCATGTTCCTCGCTCATTTCTTTGATGATGACGCCGAAGTGTCGATCAGAACACTCTTCGATGAGAAACAAAAAGATGGAGAGTCGGTGGATACCTTCATCAAACGCTTCCGTAATCAGGCAATGAACTGCAATGATCCCATCACGGAGGAATTCATCTTGCAAACCTGTCATAATAACTTGTCCATTAACATCTTGGACGTTATGGGAGTAGAGCCGCTCAATACCTGGAAAGAGTTGAAGGTGCGCGGAGAGCAGGCCGAACGCTTCCTTAGAAGGAGAAAGGTCGAAAGAAGCTAACCGATGGCAAACCCTCTGAATCCGAGTCTCATTTCCCATGATGAAGGGAAGGCACCTACAACAGTTGTTAACGTTAATCAGATGTCGCAACAGCAACCCCGAAGACACCAGAAGATTTCGGATTCGAGGCTTCAAAAAGAGTACTCATTCAAAGACGAAGACGTTCCAGCCATCTTCGAGACCCTTCTTGAAAACAACAAGATCAAGCTGCCACCCATCACAAATCAGGAGGAAGCTGACAATACTACGGATCCAAAATACTGTGCGTACCACAGGAGGATCCTTCATCCCACCAAGGCTTGCTTTACTTTAAAGAATAGCATCCAAACCTTGGTTGAAGCCGGCGTCATAACGCTAGGATAAGCCAAATAAGAACGGCAATACTCCGAAGAGTATACGAGTATAAACTGCTTCTCAATCCTCCAATCGGTATATGAGGTTAAACTGCTCCCTGATACTCCAATAGGTATATGAGTCTAAACTGTTTCCTACCGTTGATGGGAAGTTCCTGGAGAATGTTACGCTAATATTCTTAAGGATAACCCGGTCATGTAACGGAGTACAAAGTCAGACCCAGTTCCAAGAAAGAAGCTGGGGGTGGATGATTCATGTAATGGGAAGTTCCCAGAAGAACGCTATATGTAATTTTCTTAGGGATAACCCGATAATTACGAACAAAGTGATAAACACTAAACCCCCAATATGATTTGTACTCCCACACTCACTGTCTACCTGGTCAAACCTTCCTATAGTTAGGACCACAACCAAAGTCCCATCTCGATTCCTTCCATGAACGAGAGGTCCACTTTCAAATTGAACGATCAAGCCTATAAAAGGTAAGATCGTCTCAAACCTCCCACTTCCACTGCTTTCTTGTTAGGGCCACAACTAGATTCTCCTCTCGATTCCTTTCATGAACGAGAGGTCCACTTTCAATTGAGCAATCAAACCTATAAAAGTTAGGATTGTCTCCAACCTCACTTAGTCAAACCTGCAGATAGTTAGGACTAAGATTGAGTTATCCCTTTCGATAAACGAAAGACTTCCATCTTTTCCTTTTTCAGCCAAACCTATAAAAGTTAGGGTCGAAATCAGAATTTCCCCTCAATAAATGAGGGACTTTTTTTGGATCGAATGACCAATCCTATAAAAGTTAGGGTCGTTTGAATCTTTCCGATTCTCGAAGTGGATATCCCACTCTTAGTTTCATCATTTCGGATTCTGGGGGTGGAGATCCCACCTTGAGTTTTCTTTTCAACTGGAGATAGAATATAAAATTCTTCCTCTTCGGTACCGGGAGATAGAATATAAAATTCTTCCTCTTTCATTTTCCAGTCCGTCTTTACCCTGAGAAAAAACACAATTCCCAACTTCTAATCCGTACACTTTGTGCACGGGGAATTTTATCTCAACTCCTAAATAGAGATAAGCCTACGCCTAACACGCGTTGCCGGTTTAGTCTTTCACCGATTGAAAAAGACACCAGAATCCAGTCTGTGGTATTTTATCCTGAAGCCTAAGTAGGGATAAGTCAACGCTTAACCCGCGTTGCTGGGTGGTTGTTGGCCTTCTTGTTTTGATGATGATTTACAAACAATTTACTACTAATGTTGTTTGTCTAGTGCTTGTATTATCTATTCATTGTAGACAAACAACGTTGTTGGAGGATGGATGGAATAGAGCTTCAACGATGATATCCAAAGGAGGTTGGCGGAATGTCGGTGAAGCCTTGCTATTCAAAGTTCAAGATCCAAGTTAAAGCTTCATCCGCAAGATTACCTAGAAGAGCTTATTGAAGATCAAGATCTAACTTGGGTAATTTAGTTTAGGATTTATATTATGTGTGTTATATACTCTAAGCTCAATTATCTATACACACACATTTTATTAGTTTCCTTGTATATATATGTAGTCACATATATATACAACATAAGTTTTGGTTTTCATGTTTATAAATATGAAATTACATGTTTCATATTTATTATTGTGATTTGGTTTATCTACATAGATATGAAACAAATATATTTTCATATACATACTCATAGGTTTCATTTTCTATTGTATTTGTGAAAATACTATATTCTTAGTTTATAGACTTCAATATCAGTTTATACATGTTTTACTAAGTCTACAAAAACATTTCACAAAGTTTCAAAAGTTGGTTTATGTCAAAACATCAAAATTCAAGTATCTCATATTTTCATGTTTTGGACTATTTTGTAAAATGATGATATTTTTCATTTGGGAAGTCCTTTTTCGAAACCAGTCGTTGTAGCATGTTTATTATCATGTCTATAATCATTCCCCAAAGTTTTACATTTTTCTCCTACCATTGACGGGAAGTTCCTGGAGGATATTACGCTAATATTCTTAAGGATAACCCGGTCGGACAACCAAGTCAAACCCAGTTCCAAGAGAGAAACTGGGGGTGGATTATCCAATGCATCGGGAAGTTCCCGAAAGAATACCACATGGGTATTCTTAGGGATAACCCAATCATTGTGGAATTGGTGAATAAGAAATTCACGTTCGAACTCTGAAGGTCAGAATGTCTCTTCTTATTCTCTAACTCTTATGAGTTATTTTTGTGAGAAGAGATCCAATCTTCTGATCGGTTAATCTTTCCTCACCAAACCATCCGCTGATCAAATCAAACGACAGTGGACCCACCAACATTCCCATCTGCCAGTCATTGGCGTTTCTCAGACTCAACGTGCTAGGTCCTAAACGCCTAACATTAAAGTCTCCCTTTGAGTGGTAATATGGGTTGGCACTTTCTTTGCTACCCGTATTCCACTCTCTTTGCGTTCTGGTCAAACCTATAAAAGTTAGGGCCAAAGCCAAAATCCCCTCTCGATTCCTCCAATGAACGAGAGGTCCACCTTCAAATCGAGCGATCAAACCTTCCGACAGTTAGGTCGTCTCAAACTCCTGCTTGGTCAAACATTCATACAGTTAGGGCCACAGCCAAAATCTCCTCTCGATTCCCCCAATGAACGAGAGGTCCACTTCCAAATCGGGTAATCAAACCTTCCGACAGTTAGGGTTATCCGAATTGTTACGATTCTCGGAGTGGAGATCCCACTCTTAGTTTCATCCTTCCGGATTCTGGGGGTGGAGATCCCACCTCGAGTTTCCTTTCCAGCTGTAGATAGAATATAAAATTCTTCCTCTTCAGCACCGGGAGATAGAATATAAAATTCTTCCTCTCCTCGGACCTTTCCGATGCTCGGAGTGGAGAACCCACTCCCAGTTCATCATTCCGGATTCTGGGGGTGGGGGATCCCACCTCAAGTTCCCTTTCCAGCTGTAGATAGAATATAAAATTCTTCCTCTTCAGCACCGGGAGATAGAATATAAAATTCTTCCTCTCCCGTTTCTCAATCTGTCTTTGCTTTTAGAAAAGACACGATTGTCAAATCCGGGCACTCGATGCACGGGGAATTTTATCCCGAAGCCTGAGTAGGGATAAGTCAACGCCTAACACGCGTTGCCGGGTAGTCTATTCCCGTGAGAAAGACGAAGTCTATGTAATCAAAATCATAGCATTAAGTCTAAGGGAAGCAATTCTCTTAGCACAACGTTACATGTGAAACGGGTTTTAATAATTCACATGCTAGCCCGATTCAAACGGTAATCGGTAAAGGCACGTCAAACCCGTTGATGGCTGGGGGTTTGCCAAAAATCCCAAAGCCTACGTCTAACACGCGTTGCCGGTTAGTCTTTGACCGTAAAAAGGATAAAAGACCACATATTCAACATTGTGGCAGGTTGTTATTAATAATACCATAATCCGTGCCTCACACGCATGGGGAATTTTATCCCGAAGCCTAAGCAGGGATAAGCCAACGCCTAACACGCGTTGCCGGTTTAGTCTTTCACCGATTGAAAAAGACACCAGAATCCAGTCTGGGCTATTTTATCCCGAAGCCTAAGTAGGGATAAGTCAACGCTTAACCCGCGTTGCTGGGTGGTTCGTTCCTGTAAAAACGACCGAGTCTACATATTCAGCATCGTAGCAACAAAAATCCATGCCTTTTATGCATGGGGACTTTTATCCTGAATCCTAAGTAAGGATAAGTCAGCGTCTAACATGCGTTGCCGGGTAGCTTGTTCCCGTAACAATGGTGAAGTCTACGTATTCGAAGTCGTAGCATCAAGTCTAAGGGAGTTCATTCCTTTAGCACAACGTCACATGCGGAATGGACTTAAACAATCTGCATGCTAGCCCGACTCAAATGGTAGTCGGTAAAGGCTCATCAAACCCGTTGATGGCTGAGAATTTACCAAAAATTCTATAAATGCGAGTCATTGACGCACCAGCTCCACTAGTTGGTCTCGTGACTTGAGCATCCAACAAATTCAGGGTAAAATCCACACATGAAGATGAATCAGCTTTAACAGTTGGTCCTACAGCCCCAACATTTGGGACCGCCATGCTCCAATACCTTAAGAGCTTAAACTGTGTATACTCCAGTAAATGTACGAGTATAAACTGTGTCAACGTCGGGTGGTCTGAAACTCTAGGGTCAACGCCGGTCAACGCGTAACCCTAGGTCAACGCCAGTCAATGCGTTGCGACCAAAAAGTCACGTAACCCTAGGTCAACGCCAGTCAATGCGTTGCGACCAAAAAGTCAACATTCGACGTTCGAAACCCTAAGGTCAATGCCGGTCAACGAGTAACCCTAGGTCAACGTCAGTCAACGCTTTGCGACCAAAAAGTCAACATTCGACGTTCGAAACCCTAAGGTCAACGCCGGTCAACGCGTAACCCTAGGTCAACGCGTAACCCTAGGTCAACGCCAGTCAACACGTTGCGATCAAAAAGTCAACTCAATAACATGAGCCAAACTCAACTCATCAGTTGTAGATTTAAGACTTCGACGACGGCCAGACGATAAACGCAGCGCCGGAAGAATTTCAGCTATTCACCAAAACATCAAGTAGACTGGAAATCGAAGGAGTTAAGAATCGAAGCTAACGACAGGTCCCTTATGCCAACTGAAGCCCGGACCAATCACATCCAAAGTATTCCAGCCTCTTCTATAAAAGAAACGAGTCTGAAATACTTTGGAGGGGGTATCTGTAGGCATTGAAAATTGCCTATAGGTCTCCACGAACAGCTCAGTGTTAAGGAACAACGATAAACGTCACTATACGGTTCGCAGGAGTTCGATTGAGGTCGGTGAACGATTGAAGTGAATCGATGAACTACGTGAACTAACAAAATTTTGGAATAACGGAGGTATGGGCTAATCGGGAGCCCCGCGATGTTTACAAAAGGAACAATGCCCTTCGTATCTCATTCATTCTACAGATGATCCGACCATCGAAATTGATAGAACTCCTTGTCGGCTTTCCAACGTACTTCGAATCGCTCAAATCCGAGTTCGGATGAAGAATTTACAACGGAAACGGGCAAATACACCATAACAGAGTGTCTCGGACCAACGAGACGCCCTAAGGTGTCTCGGCTAAGGCCGAGACACCCTAGGGTGTCTCGGCCCAAGTCGAGACACCCTAGGGTGTCTCGGCCAAGGTGGAGACACCCTGGGGTGTCTCCAATGCAGAAATGGGCCTTTGTGTGGTTTTAACCGCCCGGAACCCCTCAAGCCTATAAATACAAGCCTCAGACCCTCACTTTTTAGAGATCTGGAATTCTCGTGCCTCGGCGAAGCCCTGTCGGATTGAAGACTTAAAGTGCACAGATTTCAAAGAGGAGGAGGAGTTAGATCTGCCTAATTTTTCAGCAATTTTTCAGCAATCCGTTCCTTAGGATTATCCCGTTGTGGTAATCTTAAGAAGAGTGATTATCTCGCTTCGCCGAGATAAGAGCTACGGTTTCTCGATCCCTTCGCGGATAGACGAAGCTCTGCCTAATTTTTCAGCAATCAGATCTGATCCACGGTGGTCTACGGATAAACCCCGGCACAGGCAAAGATCCCACGCAAGCAGAAGATCGATAAACGATCTCTGCGTTTGTTTGATAAAGTTGTAAACTTTTTATTTTCATTGTGTAAGGAGATCTTATAAAAAGATTAACTTTTTATTTTATTCAAGTTTATTGTAATGACTAAAGTTGTAATAGATTCGATAGCAATGAAAACAGCAACTTTTACCGCAAACAGTCCATACTTGGACCAGTTCGTGATAGTATTCATCGAAGACATTCTAATCTATTCGAGGTCGGAGGCAGAGCACGAGCAGCACCTTTAATTAGCGTTGCAGACTTTGCGGGAGCACCAGCTCTATGCCAAATTTAGCAAGTGCGAGTTTTGGCTATCCGATGTTAGATTTTTAGGCCACATCATCAGCAGAGAGGGCATTGCAGTGGATCCAGCTAAGGTTACGGCAGTACTTGATTGGGAGCCACCGACGACAGTTACCGAGATCCGTAGCTTTTTGGGTTTGGCTGGTTATTACAGGAAGTTCATTTAGGACTTCTCAAAAATAGCTACACCACTTACACGCCTTACGATAAAGGGTGTATCTTTTGTTTGGAGCACGGAGTGTCAGGAGGCCTTTGAGACTTTGAATACTAAGTTGACTACAACGCTAATTTTGACTATTCCTAGCAGTGATAAGACCTTCGTAGTCTACACGGATGCGTCGTTAGCGGGTCTAAGAGGTATTTTGATGCAGACCCAGAGGGTAGTAGCATACATTTCACGTCAGTTGAGAACGCATGAACAGAACTATCCCACACATGACTTGGAGCTAGCAGCAGTAGTCTTTGCATTGAAGATATGGAGACACTATCTGTACAGGGTACAGTTTAAGCTATTCACAGATCATCAGAGCTTGAAGTACCTCTTCTCTCAGAAGGAACTAAATCAGAGACAACGACGATGGGTTGAGTTCATTAAGGATTATGAGTTCGCGATTCAGTATTACCCGGGGAAGGCGAATGTCGTAGCAGACGCATTGAGTAGGAAGCGTCGTCACAGGATTGCAGCTTTGAGATGCTTGTTATATCGAGATCTCCACACACTTAGCCAGTTCGAATTTAGACCGGAGATTGGTGGGAGTAGCGCATTTTTGGGAGCTTTATCCATACAGCCATCTTAGAGTGATAGAGTGGTCAGAGCTCAGTTGGACGACTCTTGGATTCAAGCCCGAAAGGGAGAGATTTCCAAAGAGCCAAAGGCTGATTGGACCATTGGAGCAGATGGAGGACTTCGAATGAAGGGCCGGTTAGTACTACCAGCTAATTCTCAGCTGAAGAAGGATTTATTCGACGAAGCGCATCGTACCAGGTATACAGTGCATCCAGACACAACGAAGATGTACAAGGATCTGAAGAGACATTTTTGGTGGAGCAGTATGCGTAGAGAGATTGCAGAATATGGAGCTAAGTGCTTTACCTGCCAGCAAGTGAAGGCAGAACATCAGAGACCGGCAGGAACCCTACAGCCTTTACCCATTCTGGAGTGGAAGTGGACAGATATTTCTATGGACTTCATTACAGGATTGCCGAGATCGAAGAAAGGGAATGATTCAGTTTGGGTGGTAGTAGATCGGCTGACAAAGTTAGCACATTTCATACCAGTAAAGATGACATACATGGCAGAGACGTATGCACGGATATTTATTCAGAAGATCGTGAGATTACATGGAGTTCCAGAGACGATTGTGTTAGATCGAGGCTCGGTTTTCACTTCACATTTTTGGAGAAGCTTCCAGAACTCTTTCAGCAGCAGATTATCTTATTCTAGTGTGTTTCACCCGCAGACGGATGGGCAGATGGAGAGAGTGAACCAAATATTAGAGGACATGTTGCGGGCATGTGTCATTGATTTTCAGGGTACCTGAGAGGACCACATCCCATTAATCGAATTCGCTTATAATAATAGCTACCAAGTGACTATTGGGATGGCACCATACGAAGCATTGTACGGGAGACCTTGTAGATCACCTATTTGTTGGGCAAAACCAGAGAACAGCCTATTGCTTGGACCAGAGCTTGTGAGGCAAACTACGGAGAAGGTAGCAATCATTCGAGAGCGCATTCTTGCAGCGCAGAGTCATCAGAAGAGTTATGCAGATCATAGGCGACGACCGTTAGAGTTCCAAATTGGGGACTATGTGTTATTGAAAATATCACCAATGAAGGGAGTTTAGTGTTTTGGCAGACGAGGAAAACTTGCCCCAAGGTATATTAGACCACTCCTGATTATTGAGCGCATTGGAGCTGTTTCATATCGACTAGACCTACCAGCATCCATGTCGAGCATACACGATATTTTTCATGTTTCGATGCTTAAGAAGCACCTACGCGACGAGGAGGAGCAGCGAGTATTAGACGCACCAGAGATCGAGATTCAGGAGGATCTGACTACTATTGAGATTCCTGTATGTATTCTTGCCAAGGAGGATAAGAAGTTGAGAAACAAGGTGATACCTTTAGTTAAAGTTCAGTGGAATCAGAGAGGAGTTGAGGAGGCTTCTTGGGAACGCGAAGAGGATATATGTCATGACTACCCACACCTGTTTGAGCAGGTAAATTAAATTTAGTATGACTTGTTTATGATTTGTGGCTACCTGTATGGTAATGTTTATACTTAACGCTAAAATGATGGTATTAACACTTAACTCCTAAGTACTCGGAACATATGGTATATATATGAGGGGTTCCTTGTTTGGATTTTTCGCTCGATGTACTTGTTCTATTTAGTTAGGGGTTAAGTGGGGGTATTTGCATTTTAGACTGTTAAGTATAGACATTGAGGATGATTCTCGGGAGCGCGAAGATGTTATGCATCGCGACTACATGCACCTATTGAGAAGGTGGATTGATTTATGTATGTGATTATTTGTATGGTTATATTTACATTTAACGCTAGAATGAAGGTATTGACACTTAACTTCTAATCATTCAGAACACATGGTATATATATGGGGGGTTTCTTATTTGGATTTTTCGCCCGATGTACTAGTTCCGTTTAGTTAGGGGTTAAGTGAAAATATTGGCATCTTAGATTGTTAAATGTAGATATTGCTATGTTCATATCTGGAGACTAATGATGCGAGATGTTTATGTGAGGATTTTCTTGTTTGAATTATTCCCTCAACATGCTTTTCTGGCATTATTAATCTCTAAGATACGAATGCAGAATTTCGGGGACGAAATTCTTTTAAGGTGGGAAGAATGTAAAACCCCGTAATACTGAATGTTGTGAGATATAATAATAAATATGTTATATTGTGATAAATAACATTTATTAATATTTAAGTATGTTAGGAATTGATTTGAGATCAATCTGATACATATATATGAATATATGAGTGCAAATGCACAAAACATGTACGAGAAAAAAATCTGGGAAAAATGATCAGTTAAGAGTTTATAGATTTTACACAATGATGTAATTAGAATCTAGGAACATTCAAAATACCAAAGTTGTAGGTCTTTTCAATATCTTTCCAATAAATCTTATATCACCTCATTCTGAGGTCGTACGCGAAAGTTATTGCCAAAATGCCAAAGGTTATTTTCCTAATCAGACTAGGTTTTCTGGTTTGGGTCAAACGGGTTTATTTTGGATTTGCATATATACATACTTATGTTTTTATAAAAATTATCACCCTTATATAAGAGTTTTAAATCCTAGCAGTCCCTATTCCTCTCTCTAAAGCCCTAACCCTAAAATTGAGAATTTTGAGAGCTTTGTGAAGCAAATATCGACACAAAGGGCAAGATCATCGACGTGTAGCAAGGAGAAGACGGGTTGTTTGCACTTCTAATTGCTTGCTGTTTATCTCAGAGGATTAGAACGATATTTGAGGCAAGATTATCTTCATCCAAACCTATCTCCATAGTTAAATAACTAGTGTAGATGATTAATATGATGTTGAATATATGTTCATGCTTTAATCTTAACCTAAGGTGTTAAAAGTCAGATTTTTGATAGTAAACCTTAAAACAAATGCTAGATTAATAATTTTTTATTGCTGTTTATAATAGTATCATGATCATGATTATTAGGGTTTTTCATAATTTAATTTATATATGAGAAATCTAAGTGATGTACTATATATATGTTTTTCTACAGAAAACTATAGCACTTATATAATCTTTAACTGAGAGTTTAAAATAGTAAACAAAGTCCAAATTTACCCAAACCAGTTTTATATGAAAGATATATGTATTTAGTTTCTAAAACAGAAAACCATTCTTAAAAAGAGTTTGTATAGAGAAAGATATGTTATTTTTACTAACAACATATCCTGCAGAAAAACGGCTGCACATATATAATGTTTAACTGGAGATTTGGGATAACAAATGAACTCCAAACTAAACCAAACTTATGTCATTTGAAAGATGTGTGAATATAGTTTTCAAAACAGAAAACCATTTGTAAAAATAGTTTTCCTAGAGAAAGATATGCTTATTTTATTAATAGATGTCACGTCTGTTTTTCCTGCTCGTTTTGTGGAGCTATGTTGCGCCGTTTTGAGGTGCGTTCGCGGAGTTTTGAGCCACTTGATGTTATACGTATAGTCATGAATATGTTATATTATACATTTAAGAATACCAAGGGGATTATGCTAAATTTTTATTTGATCATATTTGAATTTGATATAGTTCATATACATGTTGGATGTCGTTGATGAGCACAGCTTAGTACTATATGGGATAGTACATCGACACACCAGATATACACAGTTTATACATGAGGTGGATATCATTGATGAGCTTAGTTCAGTACTACATGAGGTAGTGCGTCGATATTCCACATGTACAGACCATTGAGTCGGATTTTAGGAGGCTTGATCTAGTCGTCCGTCCCGCACTAGGGTGCGATGAGGCTCGTGAGTTGTATTTCTAGGATGCCTATTTGGTAGTCCGTCTCGCACTCATGTTTGTTTTCGGTGAAAGTCGCTGTTTTCATTGCTTTTGAATCTGTTACAACTTCAATCGTTACAACAAGAATCGATAAAAAAAAAGTCGGTCTTTTTATAAGACCTCCTCGTGCAATAAAACAAAAATTACAACTTTATCGAAAATAAACACGAGATCCCGTTTTGGTGCGGTCTCGCTTGCGTGGGTCTTTAGCCTGTGACGGGGACGTCAATATCCGTGGACCACCGGTAGGTCAGATCCGTTCCGAGAAAATCGGACAGAGTTTCGTCTATCCGCGAGGGGATTTAGAAACTCTGAACTTCGTCGACCCGCGTGGGATCTAGAAGTTATGAAGCTTATATCTCGGCTAAAGCGAGACACCAGCTCTTCTTAGTATTAACGCTGACGGCCAATACTAAGGAGAAGAGAAGGGGGAAGGAAGAAGAAGACCCTTTTGCTGCAGAAGGCTCGAGTCGGCAACTCCTCACTCCGGCAGGGCTTCGCCTAAGGCTCTCTCCAAGAAATCGCTCCCAAGCCAACGCAAGAAAATCAAGAGCTAAAATCAGGAGGCCCCCGTCAAATGAGGCCTAAAGGGGGCTTATTTAATAGGCAAACGGTCAAGAAGAGGGGGGGGGGTGAAATGGTGAGGACACGCCCCCTATGGAGGTGTCTTGGGCGGCCAAGACACCCCTTGGGGCTGTCTGCGGGGCCAGAGACACCCCTGGGGTGTCTTGGTTTTGCCAAGACACCCCTCGGGTGTTTCGAGCTTGCCAAGACACCCCCGGGTGCCCCAGTTCAGTCCGAGGCCTTTCCGGGTGTGTTTGCCGTTGATTCGTCGTCCAAACTTGGATTTAGTTGATTTCGGATGCGTTGGAATTCCGACGAAGAGCTCTGTTAGCCCCCATGGTTGGATTATCAGTGTGATGATCAGGACATGACGGGTGTTGCTCCTTTTGCAGCGGTTGCGGGGTTCTCGGTCAGTCCGTATCCCCGTTGTTCTGAAACTCTGTCGGCTCACGTAGCTCGTTGATTCACTTCAGGCGCTCACCAATGTCAATTGGACTCTTGTGAATCGGGTAGTGACGTTCATCGTCATTCCCTAACACTGAGCTGTTCGTGGGGACCTATCGGCAATTTTTTGATGCCTACAGATACCCCCTCCAAAGCGTTCCGGCCTCGTTTCTTTTATAGAAGAGACCGGAATGCTTTGGATATGATTGGTCCGGCCTTCAGTCGGCATAAGGGACCTGTGGTTAGCTTCAACTCTCGGCTCCTTCGATTTTCGGTTTATCCGATGCTTTGACGAATAACCGAAGTTTTTCCGGCGCTGCGTTTATCGCCTGGCCGTCGTTGGAATCTCGAGTCTACAGCTGGTGGATTGAGTTTGGTTCGTGTCATTGAGTTGACTTTTGAACTTACTATCCCTGTCACATCGTGTTGACCTGGGGTTTCGGATCACTGCACGTTGACTTTTTGACGCAACGCGTTGACTGGCGTTGACCTAGGGTTACGCGTTGACTGGCGTTGACCCTTAGGGTTTCGAATCGTCAAATGTTGACTTTTGTCACAACGCGTTGACTGTCGTTGACCTAGGGTTACGCGTTGACCGGCGTTGACCCTTAGGGTTTCGAATCGTCAAATGTTGACTTTTGTCACAACGCGTTGACTGTCGTTGACCTAGGGTTACGCGTTGACCGGCGTTGACCCTTAGGGTTTCGAATCGTCAAATGTTGGCTTTTGTCGCAATGCGTTGAATGGCGTTGACCCTTAGGGTTTCGAATCGTCAAATGTTGGCTTTTGTCGCAACGCGTTGAATGGCGTTGACCTAGGGTTACGCGTTGACCGGCGTTGACCCTTAGGGTTTCGTGCATCGAATGTTGAGTGGTGTTGATTTTCATCAAAATGGCGTTGACCTAGGGTTACCGGGCGTATTCGGATCCAAAACAGGCGTATGAGGACGAAATAGGACCCGAAACACCCGGGGGTGTCTCGCCTTTGGCCGGGACACCTTGGGGTGTCTCGGCCAAGGCCGAGACACCCTAGGGTGTCTCGGTTTTGGGGCCGAGACACCCCCTCTCCCCCTGGCGTTGACCTAGGGTTACGCGTTGACCGGCGTTGACCCTTAGGGTTTCGAATCGTCAAACGTTGACTTTTGTTGCAACGCGTTGACTGGCGTTGACCTAGGGTTACGCGTTGACCGGCGTCTACCCTTAGGGTTTTGAATCGTCAAACGTTGACTTTTGTTGCAACGCGTTGACTGGAACGTTGACTTTGCTCACAACCCGTTGAGTGGGGTTGACCTAGGGTTACGCGTTGACCGGCGTCTACCCTTAGGGTTTTGAATCGTCAAACGTTGATTGGTGCGGATTCTCATCCTCGAACGTTGACTTTTGTCGCAACGCGTTGACTGGCGTTGACCTAGGGTTACGCGTTGACCGGCGTTGACCCTTAGGGTTTCGTGCATCGAATGTTGATTGGTGTTGATTTTCATCAAAACATCCAATAATCGACGAAAACGGGCGTATCCGGGTCAAAAACAGGCATATGGGACGAAACGGGACTCAAAACACCCGGGGGTGTCTCGGTTTTAGGGCCGAGACACCCCCCCCTCTTGCTTTTTTTTCTTTTGTCTTTTTCCCTTTTTTGCTTGTTTCTCTTTTCCTTGTTTTGGTCTCCTTACTTCTTTTGTTTTCCCCCTTCTTTTCAAAATTCAAAAGAAAAACTCCCTCTTACTTAGCTCTCAAAACCGACCTATCCCCCCCTATTTCGGTTTTGTGAACTCTTCTTCCCCAAACTTCTTTCTTCCATTGATTTGTTCTCAAGGATCCATCAATCCTCCAAGAGGGGCTAGGATTTTGGGTGTCTCCTATTGGCCGAACGCTTGTATTCCCCAAATAGGGTTCCCTCCTCCATCTTCAAGCTCAAAGAAACTCTCCTTTGGTTTGGTAAGCTTCCTTTCACAATCCTCTTATTTTCTTGTAAAGATTGCATCTTTAGGCTTGTAGTAGGCTAGGGGTTGTGTATGCACCATACTTTGGGCACACATAATATAAATCCTAAACTAAATTACCCAAGCTTGATTGGTCTTCAATAAGCTCTACTTGGTAATCTCGCGGATGAAGCTTGAACTTGGATCTTGAACTTTGAATAGCAAGGCTTCACCGACATTCCGCCAACCTCCTTTGGATATCATCGTTGAAGCTCTATTCCATCCATCCTCCAACAACGTTGTTTGTCTACAAAACATAGGAATGCACAAACACTAGACAAACAACATTAGTAATAAATTGTTTGTTAATCATCATCAAAACAAGAAGGCCAACACTAACTGTTTAAAGGTTTGACTGAGTGGGGAATGTGTAGACCTCTCGTTCATGAAAGGAATCGAGAGGGGATTTTGGCTTTGGACCTAACTATTTAAAGGTTTGACCAAATAAGAATTTGAGACGATCCTAACTGTTTAAATGTTTGATCGTTCAATTTGTGGACCTCTCGTTCATGAAAAGAATCGAGAGGGGATTTTGGCTTTGGTCCTAACTGTTTAAAGGTTTGACCAAATAAGGGTTTGAGATTTTGGCTTTGGTCCTAACTGTTTAAAGGTTTGACCAAATAAGGGTTTGAGACGATCCTAACTGTTTAAATGTTTGATCGTTCAATTTATGGACCTCTCGTTCATGAAAGGAATCGAGATGGGATTTTGGCTTTGGTCCTAACTGTTTAAAGGTTTGACCAAATAGGGGCTTGAGACGATCTTAACTGTTTAAAGGTTTGATCATTCAATTTGTGGACCTCTCGTTCATGGAAGGAATCAAGAGGGGATTTTGGCTTTAGTCCTAACTGTTTAAAGGTTTGACCAAATGGGGGTTTGAGACGATCCTAACTGTTTAAATGTTTGATCGTTCAATTTGTGTGGACCTCTCGTTCATAGAAGGAATCGAGAGGGAGTTTCAGTATCAAATGACAAAACCTTGGCACGAAAAGGGATTTGACGATCGTCATGGATTGAAATTTTGGGTGTTGTGTCAGAGATCAACAGTGGGAGTGTTAAAGGCTCAGACACAGCGGGAGTTTGGATCGATTTAACCAGGAATAATTGTGGTGGACCCACCGTCAATTGATTTGATCGGTGGGGGATTTTATGGAGGAGGACTGTGAGTCATCAAGAACTCCACAATTAGACCGTGAAACTTTCGTGAGGAAAGACTGACCCTATGAGGTCATTGAATCTCATCTCAATGAAAGAGTGCTTGAAAAATAACAGTGGGAGTTGGCGCAATTGATCCCGACGATTGAAACCAACCAAGAATCGGATGGGAGAAAAGCAAATGTGACATGTTTCATCCTTGAAGGATTTCAGAGTTTTGTGAGGGAAGATTGACTTGATGAAGTCATTGAATATCATCTCCATGAAGGAGTACTCTAAAATCACAGTGGATGGGTTTTAATCATCTTGGACATGATTAAATAGCCACAGCGGGAGGTTCTTAATCATTTTTATCATGATTAAGAGTGGATTATTCAGATAATTGGTCTTCACCTTGAATAATCAATTAGTTTCAGGTTATCCTTAATAATACCATATATAGCATTCTCTAGGAACTTCCCGTTAAATAGGTTACCTTGAATGTACTAGGAATAGTACTTTTTCAGAAACTTCTCGTTTGTGAGCAATGTTGCTGTTCTTGATACAGAATCAGGTATTGGTTCCTGCCTTCATATTCAGCCATGATAACCTCGTATCCACCCCCGGCTTTTAGGTGAACCTGAGTCTAATCATATTTGGTTACATTATTGGAGCGCGTAATTTAAAGAAGCAGTTTTTTTTAACCTCTTATATCAGTCGGAGGTTCGGGAAACAGTTTATACTCGTATACCCTTTGGAGTACATGGAGAAGCAGTTTATACTCGTATACTCATCGGAGTCAGGGAAAACAGTTTATACTCGTGTACCCAATGGAGTATGGTCGTCTTTACTTGGCTTGTTTCGCCGTTATGACGCCGGAGTCAATTAAGGCTTGGATTTTGTTTTTTAGTCCAAAGCAAACCTTAGTAGGATGAAGAACCCTTCTGTGATATGCACAGTAGTTTGGATCCGTAATCCTCTTAGCTCCCTCATGGTCTTTAATAGGTGGTAGCTCGATCTTGTCATTGGCGAGGAGGTATTTCAAGATGGCTGGAGCTTCATCATCTTCGAAAGAATATTCCTTTTGGAACTTCGGATCGAGAGTCGCGTTCACAGCAATTGCAGATATCATCGGTTGGCTTCTCTCAATTTTCTTTCTTTTAAGAAAGTGTTCAGCTTGTTCACCGCGCATTTTCAAATCTTTCTAAGTTTTGGATGGTACGACCCCCAGGGCTTCCAGGACATCGATGGAGAGATTATTGTGGCATGTTTGCAGGATGAACTCCTCTGTAACAGGATCTCTGTAATTCATTGCCTTGTTACGGAAGCGCTTGACAAAATTATCGACTGACTCTCCGTCTTTTTGCTTCTCATCCAGAAGGGTTCCGATTGACACTTCGGTGTCATCATCGAAGAAATTACTGAGGAATAAACTTTCCATGTTATCCTAGCAATTGATGCTCACTGGCTTAAGACGTCGGTACCAATCGAAGGCGGGCCTATGAAGGGTGCCAACGAATGACCGGACCATTAAAGCCTCGTTTCCAGATATTATGCCCAAATGAGACTTGAAATAAATCAAGTGTTGAATAGGCGAGCTCTTCCCATCAAACGGTGTGAAGTTAATCAGATTGAACTTTGCCGGGTACGGTATTGAATCCCATTCTCTTGGATAGGGACACGGAATACCCATCTTCTTTACTTCCTGAGCGGACATCAAAGCATTGACTTTGTTTTCAAGGTCTTGCATTTTCTTGTCCTCATCTTCATCTCTCTTTGAGTGATGTTGAGCAGAAATAATTGGGCCACCCCTAGTGTTATTAAGAGGTGCAATTGAACCACCCCTAATATTGTTGTTGGGAGGATCCATTGAACCACCCCCAGTGTTATTGTCATTAGGATGTGTATCAGCCATAATGACTTCATCCATTTCTGGATCGCTGTCATCTATAACATTCTGAGTGTGGCGGCTGGATTCAGCTCGCTGATTGGATTCAGGAAGTTGAGGCCGTTGAGCTTGCAATTCTCTCATTTGTTGGATAGCCAACTCCATCTCCATCTTCATTTCAGCTCTTCTCTTTTGTAATCAAGTTGTAATCGGAATTAAAGGAATACAAGTCAATTTTCTTTATTCTTTTCATTGTAATTTTCCTTACATACATTCATCCTCTGAGGACATTCCTTCATGTATTTTCTTGTAATCCCTACGTCTGATGGCTCTTAACTGGAGTCGAGACATCCGTTGAGCAATTCTTGAATTGACTTTTCTTTCCGGGGAAAAGTCAGGATTTGATTCACTTGAATGCCGCTTAGATTTTCCTTTATCAGCCATGTTGATGGTGACTTCAGGGATTTCATCATCTTGGACAGCTGATCTTCTATTGCGGAAATGTCTCGGCTTAGGCTTCGATATTTTGGTGAAAAGCCTCTGGAACACTGAGACTCTTTGCGGGATGGCTTCTCGTTTGGAGTAGTCATATTCCGACAATACTGCTCTAATGAGTCGCATACAGAAATAATGAGAGCTCATTTCTCGAACAATCCTCTTTCGAGTTTTGTTCACACCCCCAGCTTGATAGTATAACTCATCGGTATGATTACCGGAGAAATCTATCGTCTGTTGGTATGACCCCCAGGTATAACGATGTCTTTTGACGAACATGTCTTCTTTTGAGGATGTAAAGCCTTGTTGGCGTTCTCAGGACAACTTGTTGTCGCATTTGAGCGATCCAAGGTCACGTCAGGAGTCGTATGTTTAGAACCATGCCCTTGCGGGTGCAGAGTCTTAACGGGCTCCTGAGTTTCATTACGAACTCCCAAATGAGTAGAAATTATGGTTTTCCCATCCTGGAGTTGTTTTGACTTGATAGGAGGATACTTACGACCCCCAGTGTAAGAATCTATTTGGGGTTCATTCACCGGACCCAAACGTTCTTTGACTGGAATTCTACCTCGATCATCAGGTAAAGGACCGAGGCGATCTGCCAATGTGATCTTAAATTTTGACAAGTCGGGACTGACTCATGACTTCACTGGTAACATATCAGAAGTGATTGCAGTAGATGAACCATGAATGGATGTCGATGGAGTCAAAAGGGAGGCATTGGAAGTTTCCTTTTGGCCGCGACAATAGAGACTGCCGCGATCGAAGAAGGTGCCGCGGCAGTAGAGACTGCAGTGGTTGAAAGAGGTGCCACGGCAATAGGGACTGCCGCGGTTGAAAGATATGCTGCGACAGTGGAGACTGCCGCGGTTGAAGAATGTGCCGTGGCAGTGAAGACTACCGTGGTTGAAGGATTGATCCTGCTGATCCAATTTTTGTGTAAGTTTGGATTTGGAGATCTATACTTGGCTGGTTCTTGGTGATTTTTTAGACACTATTTCCTCCTTCTCTTTTTGCCTTTGTTCCAAAAGAGCACGGACATGAGCGTTGTTTGCATGACGCTTTTGTATACGTTCTTTGAGAGTTAAATGAACCCTTTTGACGATAGTCCATTCCTCTATCATGAGTTGTACAGAGATATGAGTGATTTGACATTGAGGCGACTGAACCACTTGATGTTTTTTCGATTCTAAGTCCGTATAGTAACGAACTCCATCGGTTTGTCCCAAGGCCTTAGCCAATTGACGAGCGCGGCGTTGGCGTTGCCTCTGACGAGCCTTCTTCGTCAGAGTTGGCGAACTTCGACCGAACGACTCCTTAATTGGGGAGGAATTGTCGTGAGCAGAGCTTTCGGCTTTGGGGGTCGTTAGGATAATGTTGCGAGGCAAGGCCTCAACAACGATTGGGCAAGAGTCTTCACTTTTAGCCTTCTTTGGCGTATAAGCCTTCTTCAATCGTGAGATCCTCTTGTACTTGTGAGACAAAGAAGATCTTGAAGAGGATGATGAAAGATATTCCTTAAATTTGGCCTGGTTGAACTCGTACTCGACCGTGGATTCAACCGGGATCTTGATTGGTTGCGACATGACGGTCTCGACAGCGAGACCGTTGGCTCCCACTGTGGTCACCAGTTTGTTTTCATCGAAAGTTGACTTCATTGTGGAATTCATTATATCTTCGATCGATTACAACGAATTCAAAAGAAAATAGTCTTTTTATAAGACCTCTTTTACACAATAAAAGGAAAATTACAACTCTCTAGAAAATAACACAAAAATCGTTTATCGATTCTTGTTTTGTGGGACTTTGCCTGTGCCGGGAGTGCGTTAGCTCGTGGACCACCGATTCATAAGATCCTAATTGGATTGTGAAGGCTTTTGGATATTCTTCTTCGTTTATCGAAGTAAGAATCTTAAAACGAATATCTTATCGATGTAAGATGTTTACTCTTCCAAAGATCAAGTCAGAGCTTAGATCTTTGGGAATCGCCGAAAGCTTCTTGAAAGTGTTTATGAAGAATGAAGACTCTCTCTCTCTTGCTCCAAATCACCAAAAGCTCAAGTCTCTATGCTCTAATCTGCTCCCCCCCTTTTACTTCGTGTCTAGAAAGGTATTTATAGGGATAGTGATGCACAACAGTTGAAATGGGGGCAAAATAACTGACCAACTACACCTCCTTTGGGCGCGTCAGCCATCGCTGCCGCGGTTATTAGCGCGTCAGCGTAGGCTGGCGCGACTAAAGAGGCAGTTTCAGCCATGTTCCATCATGCTTAAAACCATTCTCCCACGACTTTTAACCACTTTTTTCGTGGTTTAACTGCTTGTCCACGTCAGCACATGTTCTCTTTCTGATATGCCGCTAAGTAGACCTTAAAAATCATCGCGTAACTGCTTTAGAACTTGCGCGGCAACTCCCATGACTTGCGCGGCAGCCAACACTGGCGCGCTTATGCGCGGTAGCAAACACTGCCGCGCCCACACGCTGCAGTTTGCATTGTTCTATGAATTCACATTGTTTTGTGTTGATTCACAGATCCTTTTGCTTCCTTTGGGCTTGTATGATCTCCCATGACTTAGATACTGATGTTTATCATCTTCTCTTTGTCTTGAGTGGTATTTGGATGTCTGTAGGCATTTTTTGACGCCTACAGATACCCCCTCCAAAGTATCTCAGACTCAT
>NC_033799.1:71567574-71594993 GCF_001876935.1 Asparagus officinalis | reverse complement strand
CGCAGCCACCCCAAACCCGAGCTACGTCCCTGAGCCCGCCTCAATCGCCGCCCTGAGCTTCCTCTTGTCGACCGCTGCCCTTCGACGATTAACGTTGCCATCAGATCCGACCTCACCCCTCAGATCCACGAGTCGCACCCGACTTCTTTCAGCTCCGACGACATTTGAACTCCGTCGCCGACCAGTAGCGACGTCGCCTTCTCCTCAGCCCCGACGACATCCGATCAGCCCGCCGTTCAACTTTAGATCCGCCGACGTTCCAGATCCATCCCCGCAGCGGCGCTGCTCCCTCGTCATCAGGCCCCTTGGCCCCGTAGGCAAGATCCCTATTATCGCTTGCTTATTCATTACAATATTAGATTTGTTGTAATTAATTATGTGCAAGATCCCGCTCTCCCTGTTTCGTACTATATTGTGATTAGTTTTAGTTTTTAATTTGTGATATAATTATCTGCGTGGGATTGTTGATGAATATTATTGGATAGATCATATGATCTGATAAATAGCATTTTTAGGATAATTATAATAGATTAAAAGAATTTATTTTAGCAATGGATTTATTTTAGAATAATTATTATGAATTAAAAGAATTTATTTCGGCAGTTGAATCATTTTTGGATAATTATATTAATTAAAACGAATTTATTTGAGAACGGATCATTTAGAAAAATTATAATAATTTAAAAGAAATTATTTTGGAAAAAGAATCATTTTTGATAATTATGATGATCTATTGGAATTTATTTGCAAAAAGAATTATCTATTTTGGATTTAAGTAAATTATGATTTTGTATGAATAGTTTAGAGGGCTAGATAACAAGATATTGATGAAACCGGACTGCAAGTATGTTTTTTCTGTTTATGATCACATTTCACGTTTTGCATTTATTTAATGTATTTGACATGTCTGCTATATATTGCCCATGTTGTGTTTGAGAACCCTTAGTAGTTCATGACTTAGTGGCCTCATGCGTCATGAACAGACTTAGTGACATGTGTGAGTGAGTTGACTGAGTTTAGGTGGTGAACCCGAGTTCAGTGAGGATTATGGTTGAATTAGAAAAACGAGAAGAGTTGGGGTGGGGGAGTTAATGTTCATGTGCTTGGATGTGACTGTTGATGTATCTTCCGGCCCGCGCCAGTGAATTCGTGTAGTCACTGGGGTTGGTTTGTTGGGTTAAAGTGAATTCGTATAGTCACTTTAGTCCGTGACCTGTTTTGTCACCTGAGCTTTGCCTGAGTTCGAACCAGGCCGAGATCGGATTGCGTGTAGTCCTCTGACCGATTCGTGTAGCGGTATTGGATGCGCGTAGAGGATTTGTGAACAGTCAGTTATCCGGTGATATGAATGTTGACTTTATGTGAGATGTGGACCAGTGAGTTTTAGGATGACTAGTTACATGACCTCGTTTCTTGGCTAAGTATGAGTTCCTGTGAGATGTAGGCCAGTTGTATTTCCTTTTCATACATAGATCGAGATTAATATTTAATTATTTACAATTCGAGACATATGGTATATATATGAGGGTTTCCTTGTTTGGATTATTTCGCTCGACGTACTACGCCTCGAGTTGTAAATTTTTAAGTATTAAGTCCATCTAGGTGTATGACTTTGTTACTTAGATGATGATTCTGATTTTTAGCTGCATGACCTCGTCACCCGATTGATTTTTGGTTTCTTGATTATTATATAATATTTGTGGATGTCATCTAGTTTTTTGTATTCCTGCTTGGTCGTTCGACCGTTTACTTTTCTCCCTTGTGGGATCTTGCCGTGTGCCATACACGCTGACGTACACCTGTTTTCTCTGGTGTACGTCAGATTTAGGAGACGGACGGCCTCGGCTCGGAATCGCACAGGAACCAGAGGATTCACAGTAGGAGTGTCTTGCAGATGGAGTAGAAGATCAAGCTGAAGCGTAGTAGTTTTCTTCTGTAGTAGTTGTGGACATTAGAACTCTTTATCATATTTTTCCTTAGTTTGATAATGAATTTTCATATTTTTAGTTGTACTTTTTTTTATTATGAACTATGTATTTTTATTCCTAGTTGGACCGTTTTGTAATAAGGGTATGTTTGACCCATATTTCTATGTCTGGGATGATTTACCATGGATGATATGTTTATTTCTTATTCTGGATTGTCTTTATATTCTTGCTATTGTGATCGGGGACCTGTGTTTGAGATTTATGTATTTGACGCTTAGCGTATTGGATTGAGAAGAAAAGAAAAAAAATGACAGTGTATATTTCTTCTCAATCTAATACGTCGCGGGCTTGTTCACGTTCCGATTCCCGGGTATTTTTGGGAAGCGGGGCGTGACAGGTTTTAGTGGTGGCCCATGCAGGTCACGGTCCCGAGTCCTTACTAGTAAGAATATAGTGGACAATTTAGATACATATCATGATTTCATTCGTAAGACTATTCTTGAGCAATTATCCTATTTTTCTTGATAAATTCGTTCGTCCCTATCTTATCACTCTTTTACTCCGGAGTTTTCCTCGGTTCTTGTCCCATCGCTTCGCGACTATACACTCTCTTCCAATAATTCATCTTTCATCATACCGATCATTATTTTATATGTTATTATTTTTACAACTATATTTTCTTTGATTTGATATATATGGGTTGATTGTATTAATTTCTGCATTATTATTACATTATTTTATGTATCACACATAGTTTTATATTGTATGTTTTTATTATATATATATATATATATATATATATAAGATTATTTTCTTGTATTTAAAATATACTTTGACATATCTATATGGTGTATGTGTGCACTTTTTCTGTCACGTCATTTGTCATTTACTTATGTTCTAGATTAATATATTTTGTTCGTATTTTTAATAAGCTCATGATTTTAATATTCTACATATGCACTATATTCTTATCCTTTACATTTTCAGTATATAGTTGTAACAATAAGTTTTGTCTTGTTAGATTATCTTAGTATGTTCACAATTGGTTTCGTTATCTCTAAGAGCAATGTATTTGTACTTTAATATTCAAGCGTTTATTCATATTGTTAGGTTTGGGGTTTGAGTTACTATTTATATAGGTTTTTGTGATATTATCTTGTATCACTGAATATTGTTCTTTTATAGCTAATGTAAAATATTATTTTAAATACCGTTTGTGAGTATGTATAGTATTTATTCATGGTTTGTTTATAGTGTATTTGCATATTTGTTGTTGGTTGCTTCGTTTTCGATATGTATTGTTTTGTCATTGTAACAATATACAATGTATACACATGTTATTTTGTATTTATTTTATGATATTTTTAGATATTTATGTCTTTTATTGTGTCATTATTTGTTGTTTATTCTCTATTCATTATTTTTGTTACTTGTGTCATGTTTTACTTTTTTCATTCTTTTATAATTACTATTCTCTTTTTATTATAGTGTATTCACATAGATTATTATATTTACGATGTTATTTTATTAATTTATAATTATTCATTATTTCTAGTATCAACTGTGTAAGCATGTTTATCTAAAATATAACATTGTTTTTATTATACGGAATTATGATCTTCTTATGTTTTTATTTGTTTATATACCTATTTTACCTTTCATAGTTTATGTTTTTATATATTATACGTCCTTACCGAGTGGTATGGTTGTGAATGTCAGTATTGTTAGTAAGCATTTATGTTTCAGTGTATTCTACGATTTTTGTATGTGTTAATTTAGTTTGAGTTTTATATTGTCAATTTGTTCGTTACTTATTTGAATGCATTGAGTCCTTCAATTATGTTTTTTTTTCTTTGTCAGATTGGTATTTTTCATTATTTTGACTTGTGTTATTTTACATCGTGTTACTCTTCTGTATCGGTTCTCTTATTTTTGTATTTTTCGTAGATCATATTATATCAATATCGTTTTATTCTTATATTTTTCTTTGAATAAGATTTGTTATTTTTCGGTGTGAGTGTGTGGTATTATGGCTTTATAGTTTGTGTATAGGGTTATTAAATGTTATTACAATGTGTGTATTTGTTTAGCTTTGATTTTTTGTGTTTTTACATATTCTATTATAGTTACGTATTTAGTCGAGATATTTTTATAGCTAGTGAGTTTTATATTTTATGCAGTGTATTCATGCTCATATTTTTCACGTTTCAATTTGTGCATTGCTATACTTAGTGTGATTTAGTATTTATTATGTTTTTATTATAATTTTTTGTTTATGGTCATGTTATAGTGTGGTTATTTTTATTTTATGTTGCATTTGTTTTATTAATTCTATGTATTGTACATGTATTTATACATGTTTGCTGTGTTTGTTACCACATAATTTGGTCACATTGTATTGTACATGTATTTATACATGTTTGCTGTGTTTGTTACCACATAATTTGGTCACATTTTATCTTTCATGTACGCATTTTGTTTGCTGTGTTTGTTACCACATAATTTGGTCACATTTTATCTTTCATGTACGCATTTTGTTATCATTATTTTTGGTTATTTATCAAGTTATATGTTTTTCTTGTATGTGTTTATGTTGTCTTTAATTTATTTAATTTATTAGTTTATTTATGTTATTTGGGTTATATTGTTTATTGGTTAACATAATTATTTCTTTTACGTTTCATCAATAGTTTCATAGTTTATTTTAGAATGTGAAATGAGTTTTATAAGTTTATACAGCTTAATTACAGAATTTGCACATTATAGATATTTTGTTGTGTTTATTAGTTATTTTTCTTTTGTTAGGTTGTGTATATTTTACTTTGATGATGTATTTTATTGTCCATTCATTAATTGTTTCAATTGTTGTATTTATCAATTTTTCATATACACAAGTCTCTGTATTACTGTTTTAGTTAACTTTTCATGTCCATATTTGATTATTATTTTGGATATTAATACATGACATTTCATATGTTGTATTATGTTTATTCTTTATGTATATTGGGTTTATAGTTATTGTATTATATTTTGTTATTCTAACAGGTATAATGATATAATGGTTATTGGTATATTTTGATATTGTGTTCGTTGTGTAAATGTTATGAATACATAATTACATGATTGTTGAATATAATTTTATGTCTTTTATCTACGTCCATTATTGATATGCTTTTTATTATCAGCTATTATATGTATTTTTTTTGCTTTACAGATTATTATATAATATCGTGCATATCTTATTTTAATTTCGAGGACGAAAATTGTTTTAAGAGGGGTAGAATGTAAAGACCAAGAATTTTGATACTAGTTAAAATAATTTTTTGGTATTTTAAAATATTTAATTATGATTTTTAAAAGAGTATTTGTATTTTTCTCGATTTTCTAGAATTTTCTATGATTTAAAGTCCAAGTTTTATATTTATTTAAATGATTTAGATATTCATAAACATATTTAGTGAAGTAAAAATATCCGGAATTAATCTGTTGTATTATCGATACTATTACGTATTAATTTAAATAATACATTATATTATTGTTACTATTACGTATTATTTCGTGTATTATGTTGAATTATTAATTACTTATTATTTGTGTAAAGTATAGTATTATTTTAATTATTGCGTATCAGTTGTCATACTAACATGACTGGTACGTTTTATCGTGTAGGTAATTGTCCCATAATTATTTGATTTTAAATGTAAGTAAATGTATTTTATTTATTAATTATTCTCGTTTAATTGTACAATATGTGTATATTTTGACTATTTCGTATCAACTGTTGTATTAGCACAACATGTACGTTTTTATTTATAGATAATTATTCTGTAATTGTCTTAATTTTTTTATACCTGTAACTATTTATTTAATTATTTTGTTTAATATATTCCTTGAACGCCTAACGTCTAATATAATATATATATAATATATATATATCAATCATATATATATAATATATATTATATATGATCATATATATATATATTATATATATGATATATATATATATATAATGATCTTAATTTTTTCCCGCTTTTCTCTTTTTCTTCGCCCAAAACGGCGGCCGCCAGAGACTCTCCCAGCATTTCTCTCTCGCTCAACATCATCTCTTCCTCCTCCGCTCGCCACACGCATCCGCCAACGGACGCATCAGCCAATCCGCGCCCGTGCAGCCTGCCAGCGCGCACAACCACCGAGCAGTGCCGCAGCCCTGTCTCCACCACCTTCTCCTCCGTTCCTCTGCTTCGCTCAATGCGGAGACCCATGCGGCAGCGCGCTCGTGCCTCGGTTCCATTGCGTCACCGCGCGTAGTCGCGGCTCCTTCGTCACACCACCGTCGCCCATCGTCCATTACATGTTTATCAGTTGGAACGCCGTTCGATGCCCACGTCGCCAGCTCGCACTCAGCGTCAACAGCCCTGAAGCTTCGGACGGCTCCTCCAAGGGCCAACGCGCCGTCCGCTCCGGCCTCCTCCAAGCAACCGCCTCCCCTGCCGGCCACACGCGCGCCAAGCACCCAGGCGCCACCTCCTCCTTCCCCCCTCCCCCTTCCTCCTCGACCAGCCACACCGCCTCCTCCACCCGTCGAGCTCCTCCGCAGCCACCCCAAACCCGAGCTACGTCCCTGAGCCCGCCTCAATCGCCGCCCTGAGCTTCCTCTTGTCGACCGCTGCCCTTCGACGATTAACGTTGCCATCAGATCCGACCTCACCCCTCAGATCCACGAGTCGCACCCGACTTCTTTCAGCTCCGACGACATTTGAACTCCGTCGCCGACCAGTAGCGACGCCGCCTTCTCCTCAGCCCTGACGACATCCGATCAGCCCGCCGTTCAACTTTAGATCCGCCGACGTTCCAGATCCGTCCCCGCAGCGACGCTGCGCCCTCGTCATCAGGCCCCTTAGCCCCGTAGGCAAGATCCCTATTATCGCTTGCTTATTCATTACAATATTAGATTTGTTGTAAATTAATTATGTGCAAGATCCCACTCTCCCTGTTTCGTACTGTATTGTGATTAGTTTTAGTTTTTAATTTGTGATATAATTATCTGCGTGGGATTGTTGATGAATACTATTGGATAGATCATATGATCTGATAAATAGCATTTTCAGGATAATTATAATAGATTAAAAGAATTTATTTTAGCAATGGATTTATTTTAGAATAATTATTATGAATTAAAAGAATTTATTTCGGCAGTTGAATCATTTTTGGATAATTATATTAATTAAAAAGAATTTATTTGAGAACGGATCATTTAGAAAAATTATAATAATTTAAAAGAAATTATTTTGGAAAAAGAATCATTTTTGATAATTATGATGATCTAAAGGAATTTATTTGCAAAAAGAATTATCTATTTTGGATTTAAGTAAATTATGATTTTGTATGAATAGTTTAGAGGGCTAGATAACAAGATATTGATGAAACCGGACTGCAAGTATGTTTTTTCTGTTTATGATCACATTTCACGTTTTGTATTTATTTAATGTATTTGACATGTCTGCTATGTATTGTCCATGTTGTGTTTGAGAACCCTTAGTAGTTCATGACTTAGTGGCCTCGTGGGTCATGAACAGACTTAGTGACATGTGTGAGTGAGTTGACTGAGTTTAGGTGGTGAACCCGAGTTCAGTGAGGATTATGGTTGAATTAGAAAAACGAGAAGAGTTGGGGTGGGGGAGTTAATGTTCATGTGCTTGGATGTGACTATTGATATATCTTCCGGCCCACGCCAGTGAATTCGTGTAGTCACTGGGGTTGGTTTGTTGGGTTAAAGTGAATTCGTGTAGTCACTTTAGTCTGTGACCTGTTTCGTCACCTGAGCTTTGGCTGAGTTCGAACCAGGCCGAGATCGGATTGCGTGTAGTCCTCTGACCGATTCGTGTAGCGGTATTGGATGCGCGTAGAGGATTTGTGAACATTCAGTTATCCGGTGATATGCATGTTGACTTTATGTGAGATGTGGACCAGTGAGTTTTAGGATGACTAGTTACATGACCTCGTTTCTTGGCTAAGTATGAGTTCCTGTGAGATGTAGGCCAGTTGTATTTCCTTTTCATACATAGATCGGGATTAATATTTAATTATTTACAATTCGAGACATATGGTATATACATGAGGGTTTCCTTGTTTGGATTATTTCGCTCGACGTACTACGCCTCGAGTTGTAAATTTTTAAGTATTAAGTCCATCTAGGTGTATGACTTTGTTACTTAGATGATGATTCTGATTTTTAGCTGCATGACCTCGTCACCCGATTGATTTTTGGTTTCTTGATTATTATATAATATTTGTGGATGTCATCTAGTTTTTTTGTATTACTGCTGCATTCTTCTATTTTTATTACTATTTTGCCTTGGTCGTTCGACCGTTTACTTTTCTCCCTTGTGGGATCTTGTCGTGTGCCATACACGCTGATGTACACCTGTTTTTCTCTTGTGTGTGTGTTTCATGTAATCATAGCTAAATCTGTAAAAATACTTATAGTGCTTTCAACTTTTTGTTAGGGATGAAAGCTACTTTGTAAGTTGGGAATGGTAGTATGGCTGTTGGCTGGGGTCTTTTAGGCCCCATTTTTTCCTAAAAGAAGTATATTTGAATATGTATCACATTGGTTAATTTAATGGACCATATTTAGTGCATGAATCTACTTCTTGTTTTATATGCAAATTTTTATAGTGCCGTATAGTTTACTTGAGAATAAAGTACCACAATTTAATATTAAATCAATGATACAGTTTGGTTAAAGAGGATGAAAAAGTGGTCTCAATATTCCCAATTTACTTGTTTGTGTTTTAAACCCTTACATAGGCCAAAGGCCTATGATGTATATTTATAGATAGTCAATGTGAATAGGTTGAGTACCCAAGAGTCACCCCCACTTAATGGGGTGTTACACCATCATAATGGGGTGTGAATGGAGGGATAATGAGGGGGAGGCCAAAGGCCTCCCTCATATCATCCATCCATTACCTTGGGTTTAGCTTATGAACACTTCAGAGTTCGTAAAGCTAATGGGGTGGATACTTCTGGATCCAGAGTAAACTTGTTTGCCTCGTTAAAACCTTAGCTGTGGAAAACCCAGTGGGAAAAAACCATCAGCCTAAGGAAAAAGAGTACAACCCATAGGTTACTCCCCCTGAACCATACAAGCTTCAGGCTTGTAGGTCTTTCAGATGTCTCATCCCTATTCCTTTTACAAGTTTTACAAAAGTACATCTAGGCAGAGCCTTAGTGAACAAGTCAGCTAAATTATTACATGATTGGATCTGCTGTACTTTAACTTGCTCCTCCTCTTGAAGATCGTGCGTCCAGAAAAACTTGGGAGATATGTGCTTCGTCTTGTCACCCTTGATGAAGCCAGACTGAAGTTGAGCAACGCATGCTGCATTGTCTTCAAATATGGTAGTTGGCTCAATGTCACCAGTCTTCAGGCCGGTAGACACTAAGATGTGCTGAATGACAGAACGAAGCCAAACACATTCTTTGCTGGTTTCATGGATCGCGAGGAGTTCGGAATGGTTGGATGAGATTGCTACAGTGGTTTGCTTGACAGACCTCCAGGAGATGGCCGTACCACCGAATGTAAACACAAATCCGGTTTGTGATTTCTCGGTGTGGGGATCAGACCTGTAACCTGCATCTGAATAACCAATTAAGGTGGGAGACCCACCCTTCGGGAAATATAATCCCAGGTCTATAGACCCTTGGAGGTAGCGCAGAAGATGCTTAACTCCATTCCAGTGGCGCTTTGTGGGCGCTGCACTGTATCTGGCTAGTAGGTTAACTGAAAACGCTATATCGGGACGCGTACAGTTAGCCAGATATAATAGTGCTCCAATGGCACTGAGGTAAGGTACTTCAGGACCTAGCATTTCCTCCCCCTCTTCCAGCGGACGGAAGGGGTCGTTCTTTACATCCAATGATCGAACAACCATTGGTGTACTAAGAGGATGACATTTATCCATTCGGAAATTTTTAAGTAATTTCCGTGTATATGTGGATTGGTGTAACAGGATACCACCCTTAAGGTGTTCGATCTGTAAGCCAAGACAATACTTTGTTTTGCCTAGGTCTTTCATTTCAAAAGTATTTTTAAGGCTTTCAGATATCCCAGCTATCTCTGCAGGAGATCCAATGAGATTTAAGTCGTCGACATAGACGGCGACTATAATGAATCCTGTTCCCGATCTTTTTATAAAGATACACGGGCAGACTTTATCATTTGTGAATCCTTGCGTAGCAAGGAACTCACTTAGTCTGTTATACCACATTTTCCCCGATTGCTTAAGACCATATAATGATCTTTGAAGCCTAACAGAATAGACGTCCCGAGGTCTATCTGCTATCTCTGGTGGAATTTTATATCCTTCAGGGAGTTTCATATAGATATCTTTATCTATATTGCCATATAGATATGCAGTCACAACGTCCATGAGCTGCATTTCTAGGCCTTCCAGAGATGAGAGGCTTATTAGGAATCGGAAGGTATTCCCATCCATAACCGGAGAATATGTTTTTTCATAGTCTATTCCCGGTCTTTGGGAAAAACCTTGTGCTACAAGCCGTGCTTTGTAGCGCACAACCTCGTTGTGTTCATTTCTTTTTCTGATGAAGACCCACTTATATCCCACAGGTTTTACACCTTTAGGTGTTTGGACTACTGGTCCAAAGACTTCGCGTTTCAAGAGTGAGTCCAGCTCTACTCCTATTGCCTCGTTCCACTTTGGTCAATCGTCTCTGCGTTTACATTCCGCTAGAGACCGTGGTTCGATGTCATCGTCGTATTCAGTGACGTGAACGGAAATATCGAACGCAAAGTCGTCGTCGACGACTGTGCTTTTTCTGTCCAGTACCTCCTCAGTACGTATAAAATTTAATGATGTTTCTCCTATTTGTTCCTCTTCAGGGGAATCTAGGAGGGGAGAGGAAGCTGGTCTGAGCTCAGTATCCTGTGTTGGGTTCATTTTTATTTCTCCAGGATTTTTTCTTTTACGAGGGACTTTGTCCTTCGAACTTGGTGGGCGTCCTCTTTTCAATTGAGGTACAGCCGTTTCTGCTGCCGGCGGATTGCATCCATCTTTGGGGATGTCAATCCTAGCTGGTGTGTTGACATCAGAGACGTGTGATCTGACAATCTTCTGGTTATCAGTGAATTTATCCGGAAGTAAATGTACTGTATTCTGAAGATGAAGAATCTTTAGGATCTCATCTTCACATTGACTAGTACGCGGATCATAATGAGACAAAGTCTTGGTGTTCCAAGAAATGGTCTTAGGAGCATCAGGCTTCCTGGACTGTGTGCCAAGTTTAGGAAATGAATCCTCAACAAATTCACAATCATCAAGACGTGCTTTAAATGCGTCACCCGTCTGGGGTTCAAGGTATCTTATTATAGAGGGCGAATCAAACCCTATATAGATACCCAAACGACGCTGTGGACCCATTTTGGTCCTTTGTGGAGGAGCAATGGGGACGTAAACTGCACAACCAAACACTCTCAAATGTGAGATATTCGGATGTGCACCATAAGCAAGCTCATTGGTGACAAAATATGGCCACCAGAGGGCCGTATTCTGATAAGTGATGCTGCATGCAATATTGCATGACCCCAAGCCTCAACAGGCAACTGTGATTGCATCAACAATGGACGAGCAATCCATTGCAATCTCTTAATTAGAGATTCTGCTAACCCGTTCTGGGTGTGAACATGTGCTACAGGATGTTCAACTTCGATGCCAGTTGCTAGGCAATAGTCTTGAAAGACTTGTGAAGTGAATTCTCCCGCATTATCAAGACGTAATTTCTTGATTTGATTATCGGGGAAATGAGCCCGCAACTTAATAATTTGTGCCAATAGCTTTGAAAAAGCTAAGTTGCGGGTGGACAAAAGGCACACGTAAGACCACTTGGTTGATGCATCTATAAGTACCATAAAGTACCTAAATGGTCCACTTGCGGGGTGAATAGGCCCACAAATATCGCCATGTATTCTCTCCAAGAAGCTAGGAGACTCTAATCCCACTTTCAGAAGGGAAGGTCTCGTGATCAGTTTACCTTGAAAACAAGATAGACATGAGTAATCACTCTTCTGAAGAATCTTCAGGTTCTTCAGGTTGTGTCCACTTGATTGGCTCATGATGCGGTGCATCATTGCTGATCCTGGGTGACCCAGTCTGTTATGCCAAAGTTTAAATTTCGTCGAAGAATGGCACTTCTGGTGCACAATCATGTTAGCTTCTACTGGTTGAATATATGTATGATAGAGACCCGACGGGAGTCCCTTGAATCGTTCTAAGATAGTTTTTGAACCATCTTTTTGACGAGTTACATACAAATACTCATCCTCATTTATTTCATTGGTTTCTAAGTGATATCCGTTTAAACGAATATCCTTGAAACTTATGAGGTTTCTATTAGATTTCGGAGAGAATAATGCATCTTTTATTATTAGTCTCGTTTTATTTGGGAGCAATATCATTGCTTCACCAAATCCTTCTATTATATTAGATAGTCCTGAAATCGTAATTACAGGATCGTCATAATCATATAAGCTATTGAAATAGCTTCTTTCGCGAAGGATTGTGTGCGTCGAGGCACTGTCCACAAGGCACTCACACTTCATCTATAACATGAATGCAATATTTTAATCTAAAGAAAATAACTATCTTTATTGAAAAGTAAATTGCATTACATGGAAAGTAAAGAACTAAAGATGAAAGTACTATGAGAATTTAAATGCATATAAAGATAACATGGATCTAGTCGAGAAGATCATCCATTTCGAAGTCATCAGCAGTGAACTGAGTAGACGGCTGCTTTTCCACTAGATTTGTTTCAACAGGAGACTTCTGGCTCGCTAGATACAGATCTTGGAGGTGTCGCGGAGTGCGACTGTTTCTGGACCAATATCCAGTCATGCCACATCTGTGGCATTTGTCCTCCCAAGTGTTCTTGGGAATGGACGACAACTCAGTGGTCTTCTTCTTCCACTTCTTCTTTCCCTCACTATTGCTGCTCTGGGGCGGGTTGTTTTTCTGGGGTGGACATCTGGCCTGCCACTTAGGGGCTTTCCCCTTGTTGAATTTACCCTTATGCTTTTTCTTCTGCTTCTGGGAAGAAAACATGTGAGCTTCGGGTAGAGGAGCTGAGCCTGCAGGGCGTAGGTTATGAGTGGCCAAAAGCAATTCTCTGTTTTGCTCCGCCATCAGAAGGGTGGAGTGCAATTCA
Organism: Asparagus officinalis; assembly: GCF_001876935.1. Taxonomy (NCBI): domain Eukaryota; kingdom Viridiplantae; phylum Streptophyta; class Magnoliopsida; order Asparagales; family Asparagaceae; genus Asparagus; species Asparagus officinalis. The sequence goes on along the minus strand of NC_033799.1, from coordinate 71,581,833 downwards.
GAATACTTTTTGAACTTTCGTTCGCGGTACTGTTGCATGAGGATTGCATCCTTCTCGTGGAAGGATGTGTAAGTCTTCTCCAACATGCGTTCCTCCGAAACTTCTTCACCACACAACTTCAGGCGTGAGGTGATATTATGAAGTGCTGAGTTGTACTCAGCTACGGACTTAAAGTCCTGAAGTCGGAGGTTTTCCCACTCATAACGTGCACGTGGGAGGATTACATCTTTCTGATGTTTGTATCGGTCCTCAAGTGCAGTCCACAATTCCTTTGGGTCCTCTACAGTCAGGTATTCGGCCTTCAAGGTCCGATCAATATGTCTCCTGATATAGATAATGGCTTTCGCCTTATCTATATCAGAGACGATCACTGTAGTAGCAACCTCAGCATTATTTACAGCATTACCCGTACCAGTGGCCGGAGCCGGTGGAGCAGGAGTTGAAATTGTGGCTAATAAGCCCTGGGCACGTAAGTGGAACTTCAGGTCCACATGCCAACTCAAATAATTCTTGCCAGCAGCGTCTAGGACTTCGAAATCAACGCTCGCTATTTTAGCCATTTTATCTATGCATATGAAAAGCATGAATTAATAATAAGGAATTAAAAATTCATGCAATAAACATGTTGCGTGGATCAGCCCGTCACCAAAAAAATAAAAAGTGTCCAAAGTCCGATTATACAGTCCAAAGATAACAAAAATCATAAAATTAAAATACAATTTGGAAAACCCTTGGGGGTCCCTGTATTTTGCAAAAATGCCTTCGTCTTCAATGGAATACACCGGTCTTTGACTTTTTACAATTATATCCTCACTACAATTTCTCTCTCAGAAGTAAAAGAAAATGCAAGGAATTTAAATTTGGTGACAAACAGGCTGATCCAAAAACCACAACATTATTTATTTAAACATCCACGCAATTTAATAATAATATATGCAACAGGCATAACAAATTTGGACAATAAACCCTTGCTTTCTTTGAATTTTTTAGACTTCTTGTTGTTTCTATGCGATACTGCCTACTTAATACTTTTAATATCATGTAGAAATTGTGAGTTTGAACTTTGAATATAACAAGTGATGATTAAAAAAATAATGCAAGTTCCCTGAATGGAAACTCTGAAACAACCAAAGGTTTAGCATTCCATTAGAAAAATGTATATGTGTTATGTCATGTTAACTGGACATATACAATAATACCTTGGTGTTGGTGTTACTGTTTTCTTCTCAAGCATATGTAATTTAAGAGCATTTCCCTAGCAATGATCACTTCCGTTAATACTAAGCAAAACCAAATAATATTCATGGTAATAGGAAATGCTATCAGCGTAAATGTGCAAATTTAACACAATATATGAATTTTTACAAACTAGCAGAAGCCGCAGAACTTCTCGCCAGTTTCATCAACATGAGCACATAAACATTTCTGTTTTTTATTTTATTTTTTTTGAATAGCAATTAACTAATAGTATTAATTACTAGTTATGCCAACAAATAATGAAAGCAATTAGATTAGATGAACAACAATAAAATTGCTTAATAAACTGAAAAATTTCCGAGTGAACAGTAACCCTCGGTGAACAGTAACGTTTTTTTTTTTAAAATTTTCCAGTTGTCATATATTATTCTACGGATTATAGTAATTACCTCTAGATCAAAGATTTAGGGACGATCGATACTAAAGATCCGTAGAACGCTGCCTCCTTGCGATGATCCGTCGAACACTCCCGCTGCAACGAACCAGATCTCAATGCGCAAAAGAGGAAGGATATATATATATGTAGATCATCAAGTTCAACGGAGCGGATCATCCACAAAGCAGCTCAATCAAGTGATCATCAATGGGTAAGAAACTTAGTGGACGTCCACTTAAGTTGACACAAGTTTTACTCTATATATATATATATATATATATTTATGGCTCAGGGATTCAAGAACACTTCGTGCTGATAACGTGTTTGAAACCCTTACATAGGCCAAATGCATATGATGTAAATTTATAGATAGTCAATGTGAATAGGTTGAGTACCCAAGAGTCACCCCCACTTAATGGGGTGTTACACCATCATAATGGGGTGTGAATGGAGGGATAATGAGGGGGAGGCCAAAGGCCTCCCTCATCACATAATAGTTTGCTATTAATTGGCAATTTAATAAAAGTAGTTTTAGAATAAGCTTATTTTGGCACTATAAATTTCAATAATGATGATTAATAGCTTATGAGTCTAAGTGAATGGATACAGCTAACAAGTTTTGTGTGTTTGCATAAGATAACAATATAAAAAAAAAATTAGAATCTTAATGAGATCACCCTATTTTAATGATTTTTTCAACTACTAAAATTTTATTTCTTTCTCTGATTCGTGGGTAATGCTTAATTTCTATTTGATTGATCAATTGATAAAGGTATAATATACAGTGTGTTACCATTTTATTTATTTTTTTATATTTTTATAGTACAGACCCTTTTATAAACAAATTTTATCAATATTTAGTTTCATCATTTGTAATCATTTATTTTTTTCAAAAAATTTTCATTTATTTTTTTATACTTAATCTTTATGGTTCCTTTACATTTTTCATTCATGAAGATTTTTTGAGTGCATATGGGTAATTATAAACTATTATGATTTCCATTTATGTTTTTGTTAATTATTGGAAGAACGTGTATTTAGATCTGTTGTTGCATGAAGGGATATTCAAAATACTCTATAAGTTTTTTTACAAGTGTTGATCTTACCATTTATAAAAGCATGACTACCGAGAAACATATCTTAGGCACATGGGCATTTAAACCACATAGATATTCATTCGCGAAGTCGTTTTAGTTGTTTTATATATATAGAGCAACGTAAAATTTACATGCAGAATAACTCTATAAAGTTAGTTTGTTCTATGAAAAATAAAAATAACAATTAACATAAAAAAATCACTATAAGTGTGTCCAAAAATACTCCAAACTTTATTATTTCCTGTGAATGCAAAAGTTTGAAACAAACAAGCTTATTCCCAAAGACATCCGAAAAGTTTTAATATATATTAAACTATTTGCCAACCTAATTATAGTTTATACCCAAACAAACAAGCTTATACACACAGATTAAGCATATGTGTCCACAAATAGATTTAATTAGATTTAAATCCAACAGATCAATCACACAAAAAACTTTGCTTTTTTATTATTTTTTATTCAATTTTTATCAATTTAAATAATCTCCATATTCAACCACGTGCGTTGCACGTGCATCTCAACTAGTTTATATAAAAATAAATGGAACAAACTTTTTGTTTTTATAAGGGGAAAAACACACTTTTAGAATAATGTTCCATTGAAGGCTTGAAGCACATAGTAGAAATATATGATAAGATAGAAATATATGATAAGATTCAATGGTCAGTTTGGATGGAGGGTAGAGAGGAGGAAGGGAATGGAAACTTCATTTTAACATTATTTGGGAGTTTCATTTTGGAGGATAGAGGAAGGGAATGGAGGGGGAATTTGGCCCAAATTCTCTTACAACCCAAATTGGGGTGTAATGGAGGGAAAGGAAAGGATTCCCAAAGTAAACTCTCAAACACACCATTTGGTTACAAATTTCATTTTGCCTACGTTTTCAATCGACGGCCCAGTTAGTAAATGGGCCTCCTCTATTTAATGAACAAGGCACCGAGGTTAAAGAGACCGCCGCCCTCTCATTGCGCTCTCTCTCTCTCTTACTGTTCTCGAATCTCAAATCACCATTGTACCTCGATTCTCTCGCTTGCAATGTTGAGATTCGGTTCCTCGAGAGGAATCAGGGCTGCTTTGGCCTCCTTCACGATTCTCTCGCTTGCAATGTTGAGATTCGGTTCCTCGAGAGGAATCAGGGCTGCTTTGGCCTCCTTCAATGCTTCAGCTCCCTTTGCTTCGAGGTACTCTTAGCTTAGAATCAGTGGGAATTTTTTGTCGACCCGCTCTAGTTGGTCACTGTTCTTGGTTTTTGCGATGACGGGTCACTTAGATTTGATGATGTTTTGGTGGGTCTCGCGATTTTTTTTTTTTAAATTGGGGGCTTTGTGTGGAATTAGCTGGAATAATTTTATGGGTTATGAATTTTGTTGATGTTTGATTTGATCATCAGCTTAGAGCTTGGGATTTACTAATGGGTTTGGGGGGTGTTCGAGAATTTTGAAGTGTTTGTGATTATTTGATTTTTTTCCCAACAATAATTTGCGATTATTTGTTGTAGTTTAAGTTTCTATAAATGCCAAGATTTAGGTCTTCTTTATTCGAACTATAGATGTTCACTTTTCTTGGTTTTTTCGATGATTGGTCAGCTGGGTTTGAAGATTCTTTGTTGTGCTTGGGATTTTTATTTATTTATTTAAGATTTTGAAATGCCTGCGATTGTTCGAGTTTCCTGTAATGTGTCCTAATAATTTTTGCTGGTTAACATTAGAATAAAGTAGAATTATCTTGGGTGTCATGAATATTGTTGATCCTTGATTTGATTCACTTAAAGTTAAGGTTCTTTAGTGGGCCTTTTAGATTTTTAAAATTGTTGAAGTGCTTGGGATTATTTGACTCTGAGCGGTAATCTGTGATGGTCTTTTTTCCTAAGCTTTATCTCATCTTAAGTACAAGGTCCTATGGTGGGTCTTTGGTCAGCAAATCAATTCCTTTTGAATTGCTGAATGTAGGTCACTTATGTGTCTAAAGGTCCTTCATGTATTTTACTTTTTGTGAATCTATCGATAAATGTAGTTTAGTTGATTTGACGTTCCCCAACACTCAATTTTGTTCGATGAAGATTTTGTTTTATGGGATCTCATATTTGTCTTCATTATAAGTTTCTCACGAGAATAAATATGCCAAAGGTTACTTAAAGGTTTGCTTTTTCATGCAATTTTGATTGAGCTGATATTTTTAGAAACCAAACTTTTAGTCATAAACATATACACCACCTGGAAAACTCAGAAGAATCGTGAGAATCAATACCAAACATAGTAAATTCAAAGTCTTGTGTTTCAAACATTATTGTATATCGAAGGATAATACTTGCGTCTCCACAATTTAGGTAAGCAATTGTGAGGACTTTGCAGTTTATATCTTCTTGCCTTCGGAGTACCAAACTTTCATCGACTACCAGTTTTTTTGTAAAAGGTTTCTTAAAACCTTGTATTGTAATGTCTCCAATTTATGCAGATGTGACAATTGGTCTTGTACATTGTTTTAAAAAGCCTCCGCCTAGGCGAACGCTTAGGCCTAGGAGGTACCCAGACCATCTAACTAGCGCGTAGGCGGTGCCTAGATCGCCCACTTAGATTTTGGGAGTGTTTAAGGAAACATTATTTGCTTATGTGGACTACACCCTTTAGGCATTGATCGTGTTTTCTGTGTTGCAGCCTTCACATCCTCCAACCTCCTTCTAACTCCTTTAACCTCCAAATATGAACACCTCCACTAGATCTTTCAATCTTCAGCAAAACCTCCCGGACTATCACTTAAATGAAAGTATTCTGCCTAGACACCAGTCCAACACCTAAGATTTCTATAACATTGACATTTACCATTAATTATTGTGATTAAAAAATAAAAAAAAACCTCCTAAGTTCTAGGCGTCAGGTCCAACGCCTAAATCTCCTAGCGCTTACTATAACATTGTTAATTATTATTTTGGCTATTTAGTATTTAAGAGTGCATGGTTTATTGTGAATCTAAGATTGCTACTTTTTTGGCAAATTTATATGAAGTTAATACATATTTTTATCAATTATTATAATTAAATAATTTAAAAAATAGTCGAACGGCTAGGCACCGCCTAGGCTTCTAAGCGTTAGGCGCTGGCTCAAACACCTAGTCCACTTAGCGCCTTCTGTAACATTGGTCTTGTATGCATGTTCTGATCAAACTCTTCATCATTCACTCTTTTTATTTATATTTTTTATTGGTCTCTTAAAATTAAAAGTTCTTTTTGATTAGCATGTTTATGAGTCAGCTAAAATTTGAAGATTAGGACCATCAGGTGGTGGCACTTTGGTGTCTTTCAAAGTTTTGAAGTGTTTGTGATTGTTGGAGGTCAAAAGTTGTGTTTGTCATTATTGTATCTTATGATTGTCATATTGGCTTATCTGATATGCAGCGTTTAGCGTTGAACTCTTCTTGATTACCTCATTGATGGGCCCCTTAATTTTTGTTGTTGCTGGTGCATCATCATCTGACTTGTACACTTTATGATGGCTACAGATCAATCCACTCACCGCCTTTTCCTACTGTAGCTGCTGAAGAGATTTCAGTCTCTCAACCTGCAGAAGTGCTGAACTTGGGTAGGCTACTAGTTTCTTGTATCATGATTTTGGTTATGCACATTGTGACTGTTATGTATTTGCTATCACTTCTCTTATTCAAAACCCTCTATTTAAGCCTATGAACTATTACTTTGTGAAGCTACAAATTATTTAATGTGTAGTCTTGGTGGTATGACCATTGTGTTGGATATGAATTTGTGTTGGCCATGAAATCTGAAATATGTTTTCGGGATTGATTAAGGTCTTTAGGTACTAATATAATTGCATATAAAATATCAACTGAGGTTACTATAGTACGTCTTATAGCTCTCCCTCAAGCTGGAGCTTACTGGATGTGTATGCTCAACTTTCTCATGACCAAAGCAAATCAATCTCCATATATTTGGTTTGGTTATAAACAACAGGACTAATGCAATAGATGCCTGCTCAATTGTCACGTTATAGTCTCATAAGAAGGAATGATGCAAAACCAAGTTCACCAATAAATATTGTGCCCACATCACCATCTCATTAGTGGTATTGGCTGTTGCTCAGTATTCTGACTGCACTTAATTTATGAACTACATTCTACTTCTTCTCCAAACTATCAAGTTTCTTCCTAAAGATAAACCAGTATCCCATGGTGGATATGTATGTGATAGCATCAGTGGACCTCACTATGTGTAATGTCCACGAACATAGTGTGATATATTCAGCATGCAAGCATTCTTTAGACATTGAAATTTGAATTTCAGTACACCAATTGGCAATTCAATGATGAGATATAACTAAACAATAAAACTTACTAGATAAGACTTATCTGGTTGAGTACTCGGCAAATAATTCAGTTTATCCACAAGCCTGTAATATTTCCTATGTAAAGGATCTCCTTGGTTTGGCAGTAGTTTTATGTTTGAATATATAGGAGTGTCCTCTAACTTGGAATAGAATGGCGCAACCATAGTTTTCAGAATTGTTTTGTGATTAATATGGTTATATGCTAGGAAAATTTTCTTTCTATTCTCCTTATAAATAGTTCAGAACAAAAACCTGATGGTGATTATATTTAGTTCAGGGTAAATGGAAAGCATCTTCCAGTTGGAACTCAATAGTTGATCCCTTAAATGGATATCCGTTCATCAACGTTGCAGAAGTTCAGGAAGCAGAAATAAAGGTACATGACATGCAGCAAATGGTTCCTTAGCTATATAAGTTAACTCTATGAAAAGATTAAAATTAATTTTCAGTACTTTTTTTCCGTTTTATGTGGTCCTTGAAAAATAAGTTGGCACTTCAAACTATGATCTGTGTTCATTTTTCTTTGTTTTGGGGAATTCTAACTATTATCATACTTATCTGCAGCCATTTGTAGAGAGCTTGTCTAGCTGTCCAAAACATGGGCTGCATAACCCACTCAGATCCCCAGAAAGGTTTGTTCTCTTTATTCTTGTCAAAACCATGCATATGAGACTTTCAAGGATAAATATGTACACTGCTACAAAATTTTTAGGCATGTTTCATTGAACATTACATATGCGTGCATATTCACTGGCACAAGGGGAGAATTATTATATTATTGATTGCACAATCTCTATAGGTCATCAAATTGAAAATTGATGGTAAAGTCTTGTTCTCACAGTCAAAACAAAAGTTTTAGACCGAATAAAAAATGTTTGAAATTGGAAGTGTCCCCTTGGAAACAGAGGTTACACATTGAATATTTTCTACTAACGATATTTGCTTATAGTTAATATTTGTTCTCAAACCAACTGAAACATGTTCATATTTTCTTTTAGATGATAACTAGTAAGCTTATATCCTTAGACTTACATGGGTTATCACAGTCTTGCAACGACCATTAATTCAATACGGAAGTTCTATCAAAATTTTCCAAGTTTTTATCCTTCCTTTCCGTATCTTTATGTATGCAAGCATAAAGTTAGTGAGAATGTGCATGATGTGTATTCGTTTCAGATCTTCATATTTGAACCTGTGAGTTTGTGTGAGTCTGTGACATCCTAATAGCATAAATATAAGAAATCTTGAGATGCACATTTTTAGCTGTTAATGGAAAATGAATGGTTACCATGCTAATGAGAACCATCATCTAGAGCTTAAAGACAGAGAACCAAAAAGACCTATCTTGATTGGGGAGAAAAGTTCAAGGTCTTTGGAGTTTTAAATTCTATTAAAATTTAGACATTTTATTACAGCTTGATGCATAAAAAATCACAAAACATTTTCGCTTTGATGTACAAGCTTTGTAGATTATGCAGGACAATATTAATCTTTCGATTGAATTGCAAACATGAAGTTTCCATGGATAAAGTAATATGACCTTTGGCTTATTCTCATAGGATTTCCAACTGCTTCTGCATAATGTTCGGATTAGATATTTGCTTATGTTGCCTGTCAAGCGTCATAATAAATCTTGGGACATATATACGCTTTCTCATTATTTTACTATGACATGTGTATTTGGTTTTCTTTTGAATCTACATGGTAATGCTTATGGATTTATGTTGTTATTTTGTTGATACAAGTTCATCTATATGCAACATCATTATTCTTACATTCTTTGTCTCAATCCTGTATATGGAATTGCTCCTCAGGCTGTGTAGTCAAATAACATTATGAGATGCATTGTATAATTGGGTTGGCAAACATATGAAAGATTATTGGCTCTGAAGCACCTCTGTCATCAGAATTCCTGAGCTTAGAGCATGTTATGTAATGTGGTCAGTTGAACATGTTACTTTTAATGACTTGCCAAGGTCAAATCTTGACTTTCATCTATGTCATAGACTCATAATCTGTTCTAATTAGGTTGTGATTTAATATTGGTTAATATCTTATTGGTTGTTTCTACTTTCTACAGAAATTCTTTCTTGAAAATCACGGCTGATAAATAATATTTTACAGATATCTTATGTTTGGAGAGATATCTGCAAAAGCGGCTCATATGCTTGGACAACCCGAGGTGCCATATTTCTTCAGAAAATTTTAATTTTTTCATGCTATGTTCAAACAAAAGGCGTTTTTAGCCTTCTCAGAAGAATATGCCTGTTATATTTTTGTATCACCTTATTTCTATGTCCTCTATGTTACAATACTCAACCATGTGTACAAATACCAGGTTGAAAAATTCTTCTCAAGGCTTATTCAGAGAGTTTCTCCAAAGAGTTATACTCAAGCTCTTGGTGAGGTCCAAGTTACACGAAAATTCCTGGAAAATTTTTCTGGAGACCAGGTACGGACCTGCTGCTTCTACGCTGCTTGAAATTATCATAGTTGATCTTCTTAAATGTGGTCAAGAAATTTGGTGCCATTAACACTGTGCTAAGAAGAGTTCTTAATGAACCATTTATGCACTTTTCATTTTGGCAGTTCTATTGGGTATTACGTGTCCAACTTAGGACTTCAAATATTGCATAATCAAGTGGCAGGCTAGCAAATTCTTTCTGAGTATTTGTATTTGCATTGCAGCAGTATTGCATACCAATGTTACTTTATTAAATTTCTAGGCAGTGAAAAGTTGAATATGCCTATAACCATTTTTTCAGTGCAATAGTTCGTGTCACCTACAAATAATGTCAAATATGTATTTGATGGCACCTTACCTAGTAGCATTTATGTGTGGCTTTTTGCATATTAAAGGAAATATAAGGAATAATTGGAGGAAAAATGTTGGTCATGAGCTTTTTTTTATTAATTTTTTTTGCAACCAAATTTCAGGCATAAGAGCGGTCTTGTTTTAAAATGTTCAAATTAGTATCAAATAAAATTAGGGTATTTGACGTGTTGAAGAAGTGTAGCAATATTTATACCTTCTTATCCCCCTTTTCAATTGGGGGCTTAACATTCTTGAAAGGACCAAATAATCCATATAAGCATTTAGCATTAAGAAATACCAAATATTCATGTATGTTTAAGAAGATACAGTAACTGGTTTCTGAAGTCGATAGTAACTTAATGTCGATATCATTCTGATTTGACATGGTAAGTCATAAACAGCTTGGAGTTGCATAGGCCTCTGATGCAAGCATCCCTCCTATGGTCCTACCTAGAAAGATAAAAAGGTTGAGCAAAAATAATGGGGCTTGTATGAGAACTCTAAGTTCAGTTATTTATTCGTGGTTAAAGAGGTAATACATTTCATATGTAAGAAATGTGTATTTGTTTATTGAACTTTGCTTAGTCTTACATTTCACCTATCTTATAGTTTTCATCTCTGATCTGTAGGTTCGCTTCCTGGCACGGTCATTTGCAGTTCCTGGCAACCATCTTGGACAGCAGAGTAATGGCTATCGCTGGCCTTATGGTCCTGTAAGTCTTTACTTTGTTAAGCGCTTAAAGCTAATATGTTCATTAAATTGGCATAAAATGTTAAATATGCATGGGTTTTCTTGGCAATAAAGAATTAGCTTTTGGATGAGTCCTGATTGGGATAGATGACAAAAAGCTATTATGTGTTCAAAGATTGCAGTCTGTGAGAAATATGTCATGGTATACCTAGAAATTGTGGGATCCATCTTGTAAGATAAATTCTATTTATGTGCTTGCCCCACATGCATGCAGTAATTCAATAGCATCTTTCAGGACGCCTTTTTCTCCTTCCATTTTGAGGGTGGAGAAGTCTCAGAGGAAATTAGTTCTCTGATAAGGAATCACATGATGCCATGCTATGGGTCTATTGACTTATGTTGTAGAATGTAGTATTGTTCTTTGCGAATTACACGGTTAACTTACCCAGAGGAATGTCATTGAGGTTTTATGTAATTTCTGATTTGGAGCTGAAACTAAATTATTTCGGTCATGTTGGATTCCAACTCGGATAATTGGATTAGATAATTGTAGTCTACTAAAAGTAAAAACTAAAAAGAGTATAGAAGAGGGTAAGATAGGTATATTAGGGAATATAGTAAGATTAAAAATAACTATTTTGATGCTCCGTTGAACAATAGAAATTGTTCAGCTCTATAAAAGAGGAATCAGAATAATGTAGCCAAACTCTCATCTAAATTTTATTGACATTATACTTCACGATATGGTTGTGAAAAATATTCACCAACTAAGTCTATGAAATATGTGAAACCCATGTTCCAGAAGGTATCAGCTCCTTCAAGCATATGACGCTTAGTTCACTAGTAGGTTATTGCCTTCTGGTCATCATTTTTTCCAATTTAGTTCGAGTTCATTAACATTGGAAAAGACACTATTTGGCACTTATCGCGAAATAATGACTAAAATATATTCTGGTTGCGAGGTAAATTAGAAAACTTGCATAATAGTAATTATTAATAATGTAGTGTAACTTTGTTATACATCCTGGAAACTCTTATTTTACTCGTGTCTGTGCTAGAGAAACTAAAACATCGATGTTTGTTTTTGTTCTCACAGGTTGCAATTATTACTCCCTTTAACTTTCCTCTGGAGATCCCACTATTGCAGCTGATGGGTGCACTTTACATGGGGAATAAGCCAGTTTTGAAAGTTGATAGCAAGGTAAATACGTATGCTTTTAATATAATGTTATGAGTTAGGACATGTAACAAACACATACAAAGGTAATTAAAATATGAATGATCATCATAAATAACAAAGGCGACTAGGCGTGGGGGTCAAGCACTGAAGCACAGCACTATGCTTTTTTTTATGTCAGAACTTCATTTACTCTATTTTTGTGAGAATTAACTATTTAGCTTGTAAAGTTGAACTGCTGTTATATGTACTATGTTCTTTTCGGGGTTGCAAGAAAAATCTCTTATTGATATGGTAGTAGTGTTGCTGGAGCTTCGCTCCCTCCTACTCTTCTACTCCTCTATACAAATGGGAGAACCCAATGTTCACTATTCATGCTACAGTAGATACCACAGTAGCATTACTACTGTAGCAAACATGAAACTGGGCACTGGGTTCTTTGAAAAATATTACTGTACCACACGTGAATACTGCAGCAGAGGTGAGATACTTTAGCAATTCAAAAAATTACCGAAGCAATTAAAAACCGGGATTACTGTAGCGGAAAAAAAATATATGCCGTGCAAAGCACGGTGTTCACACTAGTTCACCAAAAAAAGAAGAAAGGATGAAGATAAAACAGTGTCCTGTAAAATGTGGTTTTGCTACTCACTGAAGTCTATTAGCATACAAGGAAGTTTTGTTAGTTCTATATACTTGGGGGTTGTAAGCATTTAAATGAAATGCATTACCGCTGCTTTGCTGTTTTCTACTTTGGATGCATTTGACCATCTTATCAGTTCCTTGTTGAGATGGTTTGTTTGTTTCCTCACTTTTTGATTGTATATTATACATTGTTACTACAGGTAAGCATTGTTATGGAGCAGATGCTTCGTTTGCTACATAAGTGTGGGCTGCCTAAGGAGGATGTGGATTTCATCAACTCTGATGGTATAACAATGAACAAGCTTTTAATGGAGGTCTGTTTACTTGATACATCCTACATGCATAATGCCTTTTTTTTAGAGGTCTACCATTTTCTCATATTCCACATGAATAGATCGTATCCAATCCACCCACCTGCCTTATCTTCTGCTTCAAATTATAACAAAGCACTTTGTGCAACTAAGACCTCCTATACTAGAAGAAACCAAGAACCCAGCATCATATAAATTCCTGTTATGGAGAGAAATGTCTTGCATATCATACTTGGTTATGTTATTTCAGCTTACTAATACATTGTTTATTGTCAAGTAGGCTGATTGAAAAGAACACCCTGATTTTCTCCTTAATGGTTGTTTACTTCACAAAATGTGACTATCTGCACCCAATCATTGAATTACCTCCCTGTGTATTTGAGCGAATTTGATTACTTATTCCAATTCTTGTGGCATTCTCGTCTACCTGGAATAACTAATTTTTTACATGGATTATTTCTTTCAGTAATCCCTCCCATCCTGCCTCCTAATCAATTATGGCTCGATGTATTATTGAGGGAGTTTATATATGTCCCTGGGCTGTATTCACTATAACTCCATCACGTCCTTTAGCCATAGATTTTTGTAGGATAGGAAGTGGGCAGTAGGGAGTTTGGGAGAGGAAAAAAAAATCCGTTTTCTCTATGTTGTCTTGTTGAAATTTCAACGTACACGAAGCCCTTCTTGTGCCATTGTTCTATATAATTTATTTTAGGTAAGCTTAATAACAAAACAAGTGTTTGGGTGCTCTTTCATTTTAATCGACTAAATGTAGTATAGAGATAATACCAGTCATTCGGGTGTGAGGGGTCTAACTAGTTCTGATTTTGTTTTATTTAATAGGCAAAACCACAAATGACTCTCTTTACTGGAAGCTCACGAGTAGCAGAAAAGCTGGCTGCTGATTTGAAAGGGCGGGTTAAATTAGAAGATGCAGGTTTTGGCTGGAAAATCCTGGGTCCAGATGTACAGGAGGTTCTATTCAAATATTTAAATTGGCATTTATATTGTATTGAGCTTTTACAATATTGAAGTTTGCATCCTGCATGGCAGTTTATATTGACCAATTTTAACTTCTTTAGTCGTTTCCTTAACCTCATTTCGATGATAGGTTGAGTATGTAGCATGGGTGTGCGATCAGGATGCCTATGCTTGCAGTGGTCAAAAGTGTTCAGCACAGTCAATGTTATTTATGCATGAGGTATAATATCTATAGCCTATTTTTATATGTTCCATCATAATCATAAAGCACGAAGTGTAGAGTTATCTCACAATTTTGTTGAGTATCGACGTGCTTCTCTTGGCATACAATTTCTGTATGCAAAGAGATATGCTTCTCTTAGATACCTTGTTGCAATGTTTTCTACATTGTATAATGAAGGATAAAATGATCATTTCCCCTTGAAGTATTGGTGAACTCCCAAGTTGCCTCTTAAAATATCAATTTACCTACTTGCCCTTAAACTATATTTATAGTTTCAATGCGGTTATTTTGTGAGTCCACAGTCAAATATTTAACAGATTAATGATGTACTCGTGTTTTTTTGTACATTTCA
>NC_033799.1:71565083-71567191 GCF_001876935.1 Asparagus officinalis | reverse complement strand
AGGAGTACAGATTTATTTAAGAAGCGAAGAATGTTAACCAGATAATTTAGAAGCTTAAGCTTGGCGATAGTTCCAACACCATAATATACTAGGGTGCACTCCGTGCAAAACACGGCCCACTATTTTTTTAAGCACTGCATTTTAAATTGGCCTTCCGCTAAGTTTTAATACATTTGATTTGATTATTGTATGCTTAAAATTAGAAATCATATCTACTCTATACTTAAAGAATGATCCAAGTTTTAATACAGTTGATTTAAAAATCATATCTAGTCCTTTATACTTAAAGGAGGATGCAAGTTTTAATAATTGATTTGCTTTACTGTTTATGAGAAACTGACTGTAGCATGAATAGTAATTTCAAGTATGGAGGAGCAGATTTGATTCACGACACAGTAAATTACTGTAGCATAAGCAGTAACATCGATGTGATTTATTGTTCATGCTATAGTATTTACTGTGACATTACTGTGACATAAACATTGATTCTTTAGATCCTCCTTAAGTATAGAGGAGTAGATTAATGATTGCAATACAGATTTTATACATGAGTTGGGGAAATAAATGACCTAGTAATAGCACAAAGTTGCTTTCACAGTGCATGTTATTCGCCATTAATCACCGTTAAGAGTTTCTATAAAGAAATTTGTCAACTTTCCTTAGCTTTATTTTTGTTACCAATTCTATGCCTTACCTCATTGTAGGTTGCTTGATCTTACACAATGCTTGCAGTTGCTTTTATTTTATTGAACCCTCTTCTGGTGGATAATGTAATTAAGAATTATGAAATTTATGGGGTTTAGTTCCACCGTCTTATCTACAAATCCTTCCAATATCTAAGAAAACAATTTTGCTTTGGTGACAAAAGAAATTTTTGGCCCCTTCCAGGTAAAGTACTGACTTGTAAAAGACAGTTTTATACATAATATTGGCGAAGTGCACCGTAGTGCTTCTTAGTGGGAAAGAAGTGTGCTTAGTCTCTACTTGAAAATATGGTTGAAGATGAATTTTTTTTCCCGGTCTCTTAATTCCAATCGATGATCTTCTAGGGTGAACTTATAAGCGATTCATATTATGTTATTCATTTATATCCCAAATAGGTTTGTGAGGTAAGATCTCATGCATGAGTTAGGTATAAGAAAGAGATAATTCTACATTCAGATATTTTTCACCAAGATAACATGTTTGAGATCATGAAGATATTTAATTTATATATATCATAGCATCCTCTACTATTATTTCTTCCACTAATTTGTATCTTTGGCAGATTGTTACACAGTACAAGCAAGATCAACTTAACATGGTTTTGGATGCTTGTGAGAGGATGCATGCTCATCTAACTGCTGCAGTTGTATCGAACGATCAATTATTCTTGCAGGCAAGATCACTGAAAATCTTGAGCACGGTTTATTTTGCACTCTATTTTCACATCTATTCATTGATAAAATCTAAGGAGCTGTTTGGCTGAGAAAGTAGGGGTTTTAGAATTCGGATGAGGTCTGAATTCTCCAAAGCTCTGAACTTTCCCAAATTTTGCTTTTCGTTTGGCTGTAAGCAAAGCCAAATGTAGGGTCTGTTTTTCTCCTCTCCAAAATCCCACCAGCTAAGAGAGGATTTCTGAGACAGAAATCCCTTTTTCCAACAAAATTTCCCTCAAAACAAACAAATAAGTTGAATGACCTAAAGGCAATTCTTTTGTTTTATTCTTTCAATCTCCACCAGGAAGTTCTTGGGAGATCTGTGAATGGGACGACATATGCTGGTATGAGAGCAAGGACAACAGGAGCTCCCCAAAATCACTGGTTAGTAGAATATGTATTCAACCATCGTTAAGATTTCAATTTTCAGTTTTTTTAGGGTGTGTGTGTGGGGATATCCTATAGAGGATCCTATATTGAAAATCAGATAGGAAGTATAAACAACCATATAGCAATGAAGGAGCAACACTGACACGTGCCTCATCGCACATTTTACAGTTAGCAACTGCACTGATACGATATTTTGATAAAACTGATGTTGTATATTGATTGCACCGACGCTGCAGGTTTGGGCCTGCTGGAGATCCGAGAGGTGCGGGAATTGGAACCCCTGAAGCGATCAAACTTGTG
>NC_033799.1:71544378-71564083 GCF_001876935.1 Asparagus officinalis | reverse complement strand
CGGGGTTATCCCTAAGAATATTACATTTAACATTCTTCCAGGAACTTCCCGTTACATGAATTATCCACCTCCAGCTTCCTTTGCGAAACCGGATTTAACAATGTACTCAGTTGGATAATCGAGAAGCAGTTTATACTCATATGCTCTTTGGAGTGTGTGGAAACAGTTTATACTCGTGCACCCACTGGAGTTGTATGGTCGTCTTTACTCGACCTCTTTCGTCGTTATGACGCCGGAGTCAATTAAGGCTTGGATCTTATTTTTGAGTCCAAAGCAAATCTCGGTGGGATGAAGAACCCTTCTGTGGTACGCACAATAGTTTGGATCCGTAATCCTCTTAGCTCCATCCTGATCTTTAATAGGTGGTAGCTCGATTTTGTCATTAGCGAGGAGGTATTCCAATATGGATGGAGCTTCATCATCTTCTGGAACCTCGGATCGAGAGTCGCGTTCACAGCGATTGCAGATGTCGTCGGTTGGCTTCTCTCAGCTTTTTTTCTTTTAAGAAAGTGTTCAGCTTGTTCACCGCGCATTTTCAAATCTTTCCAAGTTTTGGATGGTACGACCCCCAGGGCTTCCAGGACATCGATGGAGAGGTTATTGTGGCATGTTTGCAGGATGAACTCCTCTGTAATAGGATCTCTGCAATTCATTGCTTTGCCACGGAAGCGCTTGACAAAATCGTCGACTGACTCTCCGTCTTTTTGCTTCTCATCCAAAAGAGTTCCGATTGACACTTCGGTATCATCATCGAAGAAGTTGTTGAGGAACAAACTTTCCATGTCATCCCAGCAATTGACGCTCTCTGGCTTGAGTCGTCGGTACCAATCGAAGGCGGGTCCGCGAAGGGTGCCAACGAATGACCGGACCATTAAAGCCTCGTTTCCAGAGATCATGCCCAAATGAGACTTGAAATAAATCTAGTGCTGAATTGGCGAACTCTTCCCCTCAAACGGTGTGAAGTTAACCAGATTGAATTTGGCCGGGTATGGTATTGAATCCCATTCTCTTGGATAGGGACACGGAATACCTGTCTTTTTCCCTTCTTGAGCCGTCATCAAAGCGTTGATTTTGTTTTCAAGCTCTTTTATTTTCTCACCCCCAATATCGTTATTGGGAGGATCCGTTAAACCACCCCCAGCGTTATTGTCATTGGGAGGTGTATCAGCCATAATGACTTCATCCACCTCTGGATCACTGTCCTCTACAACATTCCGAGTGTGGTGGCTGGATTCAAGTCGCTGATTGGACTCAGGAGGTTGAGGCTGTTGAGTTAACAGTTCTCTCATTTGTTGGATAGCCAACTTCATTTCTGTCTTCACTTCAGCTCTAATTTCTTCACGTTGTTTGGCTAGAGCTTCCTGAAGTATTTGAGTGAACTGATCAGCAGTGATTGTGAATACTTCTCTGATTTGTCCTGTGCTAGACATTGTATCATCAGAAGCGATTGCAGAATAAGTGTCCGAGAATTCATCCTCCGAGGACATTCCTTCTTGCATTCTCTTGTAGTCTCTGCGTCTGATAGCTCCTAATTGGAGTCGAGACATCCTTTGAGCAATTCTTGGATTGACTTTTCCTTTCGGATAAAAGTCGGGATTTGATTCACTCGAATGCCGTTTAGACTTTCTTTTATCAGCCACGTTGATGGTGACTTTAGGGAATTCATCATCTTGGGCAGCTGATTTTCTTTTGGGGAAATGTCTCGGCTTAGGCTTCGATAATACAGAGATTTTTCGTGGGATGACTTCTCGTTTGAAACAGTCACATTCTGATAATGCTGTTTTGACGAGTCGTGCACAGGAACAACGAGAGTTTATCTCTCGAATAACTCTCTTTCGAAAATTATTCACAACCCCAACTTGATAATACGATTCATCGGTATGATTGCCAAAAAATCGTATCGTCTGTTGGTATGATCTCCCAGGTATGACGATATCATTTGGTGAATGCGTCTTCTTCTGGGAGTATAAAACCTTGTTGGCATTCTCAGGACAATTTATTTTTGTCTTTGAGCGATCCAAGGTTATGTCGGGAGTCGCACGTTTAGAACCACCCCCTTGTGGGTATGGAGTCTTAACGGGCTCCGAATGCTGATTTTGCATAAGTCCAGACTTCAGAATCCAAACTTGGCGGGGTTTTGGTGATTCTTTGGTCACCATTTCCTTTCTCTTTTCTCGTCTTTGTTGTGAGAGAGCATGGGCATTAGCAGCTTTTGCACGACGTTTTTGTATACGTTCTTTGAGGGTCGAACGAGTCTTTTTGACAATAGTCCATTCCTCCGTCGTTGTTTTAGCAGAGATACGAGTGATTGGTTGTTGAGACAACTGAACCACTCGATGTCTCCTCGACTCTAGGTCCGCGTGGTAACGAACCCCGTCGGTTTGTTCCAAGGCCTTAGCCATTTGGCGAGCGTGGCGTTGGCGTTGTCTCTGACGAGCTCTTTTCGTCAATGCCGGCGTGCTTTGATTCGATGACTCTTTAACTAGATAAGAGTCATTGTGAGCAGAGGTGTTGCGAGTGAAATTCTCAGCAACAATCAAGCAAGAGTCTTCATTTTGTGCCTTCTTTGGCATGTAAGTCTTCCTCAATTGTGAGATCCTCTTGTACTTGCGAGACAATGAAGATCTTGAAGAGGATGATGAGAGATATTCCTCAAACTTGGTCTGGTCGAATTCGTATTCGACCATGGATTCAACCGGGATCTTGATGATTGGCTGCGACACGACGGTCTCGGCAGCGAGACCGTTGGCTCCCACTGTGGTCGCCAGCTTGTTTGCGTCAAAAGTTGGTTTTGTCATGGAATTCATTATATCTTCAGTCGATTACAATAAATTCAAAAAAAGAGATGGTCTTTTTATAAGACCTCTTTTACACAACAAAAATAAAAAAATTACAACTCTTGGGAAACAAACGCAGGATCGTTGTTTGGATCACTGCTTGTGTGGGATCTTTGCCTGTGCCGGGAGCGCTTTGACTCGTGGACCACCAAATCACAGATTCTGATTGAATCGTGAGGGTTTCAAGTTCTTACTTTGATAAACGAAGTCAGAATCATAAACCCCTCACGATTCAATCAGAATCTGTGATTTGGTGGTCCACGAGTCAAAGCGCTCCCGGCACAGGCAAAGATCCCACGCAAGCAGTGATCCAAACAACGATCCTGCGTTTGTTTCCCAAGAGTTGTAATTTTTTCATTTTTGTTGTGTAAAAGAGGTCTTATAAAAGACCATCTCTTTTTTTGAATTTATTGTAATCGACTAAAGATATAATGAATTCCATGACAAAACCAACTTTTGACGCAAACACTAACAAATAGTTTAAATCTAACACACCATTGGGCATAGGGGAAATTGTCTAATCTAGGAGCAACACTAGAATCATAGCCTAAACAAGATGCATCATTCATATTCATAATTTATAAAAATATGCAAGCAAGATGCAAATGCAATCAAAACAAGAATAGCACAAAAGATAACTTGGATCTTTAACTCAAGGCGATTAGACCTTAAATCAAAGAGCACCAAGCTCTGATACCAATTGTTAGACCCTAGAGGGGGGTGATTAGGGTCTTATGCTAATCTAATCCGATTAAATGCCAATTAAAACTAATTAATAAGTTATCCTAGCAAGTATGAAATACCACAAGATATATGAGCTAGGATAAGCAATGTAAACAATAAGATATATCCTATATGATGAATTATATATATATGCAAGGGGATATATAAACTAACACAAGATAATATATCCTACCAAGAAGATATACAATATGATATATGTAAGGATATATAAACTAACACAAGGGGTAAACAATGATCACGGAGTTCGGACCTTCCGTCCTACGTCTCCGCTCCCCACTCCCGGGGAGAAATCCACTATCACAACCGGGTTTTCTACGTTCACCCGAATAACGTTTACACCTCACGAGTGTCGGTTTTAACGCTCACCGATCAACGTCACTCCTCACAATCGGTTTTCTAGTTCACCGAAAACTTCACAACACACTCGGTTTCTAGGCTCACCGAAAACCTTACAACACTCACAATGTAACAAATATAAATTTGTTCTCTACAATAGATGAAAATTCAATTAAGCACAACTCAATGTTACAATCTCTCACAACCCTAATATACTATGTATGCAAATACAATAAGCTCAAGTGGGTGTGTGTAACAATGAGATAATATAATCAAATCTAAACTCAATATAAAAACTAGCTTTAAAGAATGATAATCAAATAACTAAGCAAATGTAAAGCTAGATAGAGTTTAGAAAACTTCTCCAATAGATGACAAGATGGAGAGATGGAGATTGGAGCCCAAACAAGAAGATGATCTCCTCCACTTGTGAAAACAATCTTCAAACCAAACAAACACTAAAACACACTTAAACCCTTGTTTAAAACTCTTTAAACTTGTTTAAAACATTTCTTGAGTACATGAAAACTGAGATCAAAGAGGGTTTTTATAGCCTCCAAAACCTCAGACCAAAACCCCTTACAAAAACGGTACAAAAACTAGCCGTTGGAAACAGTAAAAGCCATCGTCGGTCGACCGGAAATTCTGTCGGTCGACCGATTTGAGCTTTCGGTCGACCGGACCGGTCGACCGACCAACTCTCTGGACCATGCTGACGAAAGAACAAACGAGCGGTCGACCGGTGCGGTCGACCGAGTACTGATACTTCTGAAAACTGTTTTTCTGATTTTAAAACGCTGTTTAAAAATATCAAATAAATTCCAAAAAATGTAAAACTTTGGGGAATGATTGTAGACATGATAATAAACATGCTACAATGACTGGTTTCGAAAAAGGACTTCCCAAATGAAAAATATCATCATTTTACAAAATAGTCCAAAACATGAAAACCTGAAAATTGATATTTTGATATTTTGACTTAAACAACATTTTGAAACCTTATGAAATAATTGTATAGACTTGATAAAAGATATAACATGTTGTTATGAAGTCTATAACCTAGAAATACAATATTTTCATAAAATTGCATATTCTATGCAATATATTCAAAACACTAAATATGATTTCATTAAATATAAGCTTGTTAAAGGTGAAATCATATATAGGCATATAAACATGAAACAAAATAGTATTTTCCAATTCTATTCATTTGTTTCATATATAAACTCGAAAATTATTAAACCAAAAACATATATGTATATATATATAACTGTATATATACAAAACCAAAACCAAAGTGTGTATGTGTGTATATGATTGAGCTTAAAGTACTAACACACATAATATAAAATCTAAACCTACATTACCCAAGCAATCTTGATCTTCAATTAAGCTTGACTTGGTACACTTGCGGATAGAGCTTGAACTTGATCTTTAACTTGAATTGTACGATGCTTCACTCCACAATTCCGCCAACCTCCTTTGGATATCGTCGTTGAAGCGCTATTCCATCCATCCTCCAACTACGTTGTTTGTCTACAAAACATAGGAATGCACAAATACTAGACAAACAACATTAGTAATAAATTGTTTGTTAAACATCATCAAAACAAGAAGGTCAACACGCACGCCTACGCATGCCACTGCACTTAGATAGGTCGAGAGCGAACTTCACGGGAGTCAGAATCCCGTGAAGCTACTGGCAATCGAGGACTGCAGCTTCATGAGATTCTGAATCCGGTGAAGCGGCAGGGTGACAAAAACAGAGACTTCAAAGTCTCTGTCGGGTTGGCCATGTAACTTCACGGGATTCTCATGAAATTAGTTGACCCCACCTCACTAAAACCTCTCTCTCTCTCTCTCTCACACATATACAGAGACTTCAAAGTCTCTGTCGGGTTGGCCATGTAACTTCACGGGATTCCTATGAAATTAGTTGACCCCACCTCCCTCCCTCCCTCCCTCTCTCTCTCTCTCTCTGGCGATTCCCATTTGTTCTCTCTCCCCCCTCTCTCTTTCAACCACAACTTGGATTTGATCTGCCACCATCATCGATCCGCCTACACTCCGATCATCTTCGATCTCGTTTCTCCACCGCCGTCGACCTCCATTGGGCGGAAGTTCGCCGAAGTTTGTCGGAACTTAATTTTAGGGTTTGAACTAATTTTTGGTAAAATCTTTAAACCTTTTCTTTTTCTCCTAATTTTTTTATATTCTCACTATTTCATCATAATAGCTTGTTTTAGTTTAGATTTTTTTTAATTTTATTTGGAGTTTTATGATGAAAAAAATAAGAAAATTTGTAAGAAATTTGATGGGAAATTAGGAAAAATTATAAATTTAGTGAACTGAATTGTTAAAAGTGAACATTTTTTAAATTATTTAAATTAGGGAATTGTAAAAATTCAGGAAATGAAAATTTTAATGTTTGATCTATGGTAAAATTTAGGGAATTGTAAAAATTAAGTGTAAAATTTTAAATTAGGGAATTTAATTATAAATATTATTTTTAGTGTTTTTTATGTAATACTAGTTGATATTAAATTTTTTTTCTCCAGAGCTAACGATGAACGATCAAATATTAATCATTTGTTTGTATGATGAGAAGATTAACTATCTCGAGAATAATATGCTTGTATATAAAGGAGGTGTGACAAAACAATTATTTATATCCAAAGCATGAACTTTTGATGGATTGGTTAATGACTTACATAAACTTATATTAATCAATTCACATGAGTATCAACTCAATGTGATTTGCAATTATCTCGTAATGCGTAACAGAATAAGCATCATTCAAATCTCAAGTGACTATGATGTGGATCTCATCTTCATAATGAATGATGAGAAGCATTCGGTGAAATTATTTATTGAAAAGCATCACAAAAATTTGGGCAAAGTGGTGAATCACGACGGAGTGTACTCTTGCATGTTGGAGGACCTTGAAGTTGACTTGACAGGTTGTCTCCACAATGGGATATGGATTGGACACAGTCACAATACTTGAGTGGTCCTCGCTTACAGGGACTTCAAGTGCCTTTGATTATAATACTCCCCATCAAGATATAAGGCTTTTCACTGGAGTGATGATAGAACAGGAGAATGCAAGTGTTGAATTTGAGGATGATGAAGAAGAGGACAACTTACAAATTAAAAGCATGACATGTTTGATAGATGGTGATGAAGGGGACAACCAATTAATTGACCCTTATTATTCTGACAATGAGGATATCGTATTAGAGGATCCGCCGGCCGATGAATTTCATGGATATGGATGGATTGATGACTCGATAATGGAAAATATTCTTATCGGTCCAAATTTAAATGATGATACAGAAGGTGACGACTTCACATTCAGAAAGGGTGGTCTATTTGAAAGTAAGAAGAAATTGATTCATGCGATTCATTTATGGTCCATAAAAATATGAAATTTACGCAAACTAAAAGTAATGCAACAAGGTATAATGTAGTTTGTTTTTACAAGAAAGATAATGAACAAGAAGATGTCGGCGGTCACCATGATGGAAATGCAAAGTGTCATTGAAAGCTTAATTCACGCTTGGGGGTAAGATTAGGTAGACAATTTAAAATAACACACTATAACGGAGTTCACGCATGTAGTAATCCTCGATTAGAGATGAATCATAAACATGCATCAGCCTCTTTCACATATCGATTAATTATGCCTAAACTAAGGGAGGATCTCGATCTAAGGCAAAGGATATTCGTATTTTAGTGCGTGAAGTGACCACCTTCGACATGCATGCAACAAGTGTTGGAATGCTTAGAGGAAGGCAATGATAAAAATATTTAGAGATTAGGAGAAATCTTATGAGATATTACTGCATTATCTTGAAGCACTCAAAAAAAATATGAGGTCAGTGTATGAAGTATCATCAAAACCCGTTGATGGCAGAGATAAATGATTCACGGAGGTGAATTGGGTATTTGGTCCTTGCATTGAGGGATTCAATTATTGTCATCCTATTCTTAGCATTGTAGGTACCTACTTGTATGGTAAATATAAAGACATATTTCTTATTACAACCAGAGTAGATTCAGATGACAGTTTATTTTCTTTGGCTTTTGTAATGGTTGATGTTGAAAACATCAAAAATTGATCATGGTTTTTTGCATGTATTAGTTATCGTATTCCTAGCGTGCGAATGCGGACGATTACATTCATATCTGATAGGATGAAAGGTATTTCAAGAGCACTCTAGTGATATTTTCCATCATCGCATCAACATCACTATTGCTTAGGACATATTAGGGATAACTTCAAGAGGAAGCATGGACAAGTGCATCTTTAAAATATCCTTTGGCAAGCTGAATGTGCAATGGAAAAATTAGAGTATGATCAACTACGGGAGAAGATTAAGTCCATTTCACAAGCTGCATATGATTGGATCAAGTAGTTTGGGTCAGTACAACGTCAATAGGTTAGCTTTATGTGAAGATAGTGGGAAATGATTTTGTATGATGACCATAAATGCTTCTTAGAGTTTCAATGATGTGCTTACGGGAGCTCGTGGTATGCCAATATAATCCTTAGTTGCAAAAATATTTTACAAACTCAATAGGTTCTTCCTCAGACGACACTTGGAGCAAATATCTCATCGATGTTGGCCCCAAGAGTTGAAGACATATTATCGGATCAGATTGTTTACGCTCGATCATGTCGTGTTGTTAGATACAATTTTAATGAATAGGAGGTGATTGAGAGAATATCACATAGAGAAAGTCTCTATTACAGTGTCAATATACTTGTCGATCATACTTGTACATGCACTTACAATATACCGCAATTACAATGGCTTCCTTATGCCCATGTTATAACGCCATGTTCGGATTTACGATAGTCAACATTGGACACAATGTGGGCCATGGATATTACTTCCTCTGTATAAGAGAACAGCTGGGTGACCTTGTTCCGTACGAATTAGAAATACTACAGACGAATGACGAGAAGGATTTAAGAGGAAAAATAGGTGTAGTCGATGCGATCAACCAGGCCACAACAAAGCAGTTGTCCAACTAGGTTTAGGGGTTGATTATTTAGGGCTTGATTGTATGGAATATGTGACTTGCTTTTTTGTAATATATATCCTTTTTTTGGTGCTTGATCGTATGGAATATGTGACTTACTTTTTAGTATAATATAAACTTTTTTATTATATCTTGAATAGAATATCTATGTACTGTGCTCTTTATATGTTGATATAAGCTACTCCATGCGCATGTTTTCTTTTTAGTTTCCTTTTGTATGCTCTGTATTGTTTAGTTTTGATTGAGTACATATGATTATATTATTTAGCTGGAAAGTTTAATATATTATATTTTGATTGCAGAGAGATACGCTATTGACCTTGGGCAGATCTAAGGTCGTGTACTATACCTTCCGACCAGTCATCGTTCCCACAAGATTGGCTTAGGACAAGTAAAATAAATATGTAGATATTTTCTATTTTTAGGTGAATTTAAATTTGCATATTCTAAAAGATTTTTTTAATTTTGATTAATGTGCAGGCCCTACCAGACATCAACATAGATGATCATTCCTAAAGTCATTCAGTTTGAGAGATGGAGGATGATCGAGTACTACAGTTGGCTAGTCAGACCGGTTTTGGAGTGTTCCTCGATGAGATGGATTAGGCTTGACTTTTACCCTTATCCATGCTCTGATTGATAGGTGGAAACTAGAGATCAACACCTTTCATATGTATATAGGAGAGTGTACCATTACACTATAGGACATAACCATTACACGTGGGCTCCAGATTGATGGCCTTATTGTTAGGGGCACGGATGACCATAATTAGGAGGAGTTATGTGAGAGCCTTTTTCGGCGCGTTCCTCATTTGAGGAGTGGTGCAATGAAGTTATTGTAGCTTCCAAAGATGTTTATGGGAGATATGTTGGCCTTCTTGTTTTGATGATGATTTAACAAACAATTTACATCTAATACTATTTGTCTAGTATTTGTATTTTGTTATTTATTGTAGACAAATAATATGTTAGAGGTTGGATGGATTGCGCCATAACGATCATATCAAATGGAGGTTGGCGGATATAGTGCTTGAAGCAATGCAATTCAAGTTCAAGATCCAAGTTCAAGCTTCATCCGCAAGATTACCAAGTCAAGCTATTTCAAGTTCAAGATCCAAGTTCAAGCTTCATCCGCAAGATTACCAAGTCAAGCTATTGAAGATCAAGATCAAGCTTGTTACCAAGTCAAGCTATTGAAGATCAAGATCAAGCTTGGGTAATTTAGTTTAGGTTTTATATTATGTGTTAGTACCTTAAGCTCAATCATATATACACACACATTTTAGTTTGGTTTCTATGTATATATATAATTATATATATACATACATGATTTTATAGTTTTCATGTTTATAAATATGAAATTACATTTTTCATATTTATTATTGTGTTTTGGTTTAGCTACATAGATATGAAACAACAAACAAATTTATTTATATTTTTATTTCATATTCTATTATGTTTCAGAATATATTGCATAGAATATGTAATTTTGTAAAAATATTATATTCTCAGGTTTTCGACTTAACAATAATCATATACATCTTTTATTAAGTCCACAAAATCATTTTGTAATGTTTCAAAACATGGTTAAGCTAAAGTGTCAAAACTCATGTGTTTACATTTTTATGTTTTGGACTATTTTGCAAAATGATGATATTTTTTACTTGGGAGGTCCTTTCTAAAAACCAATTTTTGTAGCATGTGTATTATTATGTCTACAATCATTTTCCAAAGTTTTACATTTTTTAGAATTTATTTGATATTTTAAATAGGGTTTTAAAATCAGAAAACTGTTTATAAACCTGGAATTTCATATGTCAGTTTGCGGTTGACCGCCACGGTCGACCGCCCATGAGTCCAGAGACTCGGTAAGTTTTTTAGAGGCTCACGGTCGACTGTGACGGTCGACCGGATGCAGTCTAGAGAGTTTCGCGGTCAACCGCCACGGTAGACCGTCTGCTGTCCAGAGTCAAACCCTGGCCTTTTTGCTGCTCGCGGTCGACCGTGAGTTTTCCACGCGTCGACCGCCGAACTGACCGTTAGGTTCCAATGGCTAGTTCCTCAGCTGTTTCTCTATGGGTTTTTTGGTCATTTCCTTTGGGGTTTTGGCTGAGATTTTGGAAGGCTATATATACCCTCTTACTCTTATCTTTCAAGAATCCAAGAAGTTTTTAAACAAGAGTTTAACAATGGTTTAAGTTTGTTTTAAGTTTGTTTTAAGTTTGGTTTTAAGTTTGTTTAAGGGTTTGGTTTGTGAAGAATTCCACAAGAGGAAGTGGAGATCAATTCATTGATATTTGAGCTTCAATCCATCTCTCTCTCTCTTGTCATTTATTGGAGAAGTTTTCTAAACTCTATCTAGCTTTACATTTTTTTATTGTTTGATTATCATTCTATTAAGCTAGTATTTATATTTGAGTTTAGTTTGATTTGATTTGATTTCACTCATTGTTTACACACACCCACTTGAGCTTATTGTATTTTCATACATAGTATATTTGGGTTGGTGAGAGTTGTAACAATTGAGTGTAAGCTTTAATTGAGTTCTCGCCTTGTATTTGAGAACAAATCATTTGTTATTATTGTGAGGTGTGGAGTGTAGACGTTGATCGGTGAATGTTGAAAACCGACATTGTGAGTGTTTGTGAACGTTGATCGGTGAGCGTTGAAAACCGACATTGTGAGGTGTAAACATTATTCGGGTGAGCGTAGAAAACCCAGTTGTGATAGTAGATTTCTCCCCGGGAGTGGGGAGCAGAGACGTAGGACGGAAGGTCCGAACTCCGTGATCATATTGTGTGTTTGAGTTTGCTTTGGCGCACTTCTCTTATGTTTATATTTCTTGTCGCCATTGTCCATTGCTCATTATTTATATCATCCACTATCTTGTTTATTTTGTTTATCCTTGTGTATATCACTTATCCTAGCTCACATATCTTGTTGTATTTTATACTTGCTAGGATAACTTGTTAATTAGTTTTAATTGGCATAAAATCAGATTAGATTAGCATAAGACCCTAATCACTCTCCCTCTAGGGTCTAACAAGATATACACATTGACGCCACAAATGAGACGATTCAATATTTTGCTTGTTCTTACATATTGCACATGATAGGGTATATGTTATTTCCTGATACAAGCGAAAAATCTTCTACATGCACGATGGCTGACTCTACTTGAGGATTTTGAGGTGTGCGGTACTCTATCATGGGATAGTACGGTATTGGCATACCTTTACAGAGAACTAGCCAGGGTATTGATGGAGAATAAGGATTCCAAGTGGGGCATGACATTGCTACAGGTTTGGCCGTGTGACCACATTTATATTGGACGACCTACTTTGCAGATGCACTACAATCTATAGGTTCAGTTGCCTTTGGGATGCTTGCATAATAATGCCTGAATTTAAAATTACTTTTATTACTAGTTTTATTCATAATGAATTTGTTCCCATATCTTCTTTATGTCAAATAGGTATGATGTGAGGAGGGCATCCTACAAAACCCCGACTAGACATACGGAGTTTCATAGAAATGAGCTAGATATTGTCCAACAAAAATAGGTAAAATAGGACTCAATTCAAAAAATTATATTTAAATTTTTCTATAGATGCTGATACACGTTTCAGGTGGATGCCCTATTCTCTGCAAGATCTCGGTTCCCTTGCACCTATTTCTAGAGATAGTGTTGATTTCTGAAGAGCTAAAGTCCCGATGATCTGTTGGGAGATTACGAAGATGCATGTGCCATCTGTTCTATGATAATTTAATCTTGAACAGCATGGGCTTGAGCACATCAATCACATGTAACGGATGACATCACATCATGTAGACTGGAGGCAATACTGTGAGCCCTACATAAACAGGTGGAATAATAAATGAAATCTCATAGAGAATGAGAGAAATCCAGTGAGTTATAACGAGTACATGTGTTGGTATTGAGATATCATACGCAGATGGATAGTACGCGACCCACACCAATCAACTGGATTCATACAATGCCAACCGTCAGATACTTACATCCTTAGGGCCATGATCGAGAGAGATTATGTAAGCTTTTAAACTCATTTAAAAAGAATATTCTTCTTTTGTAATTATATTACTTGCTAAGCTATGTATATACTGATTAAATTGCAAATCCATGCATTTGATGAGATTAAGGGAGGTATAAATGAAAGTGTTGTTGATATTTAGGATCCAAAAGCAATATCAGTCTTCAATAAGATCAGACAAAGAATAGTGAATGTGTTTCATACGAATCACGTCAATGAGTTTGAAGGATGCGAGGACAGAACACGCCAATTTTTAAATGTGTACGCTCGAAAATGTAAGACGATTTCTAGAGCAACGCGTGATGATGGATCTGGTACTTCTCATAGTACGACGCATAATGATGGAGCCAGTACTTCTAAACCCCATACACAACCGGATACTCATATCATCGAGGCTCATGATCATAGACATCGAGGACACAGGGGGTGGGGTAGGGGAAGGGATAAGAGAGGGAGAGGAAGAAGGGGAAGACTTTTAGGATGTATGTGATATTTATCTTGTGATATGGAGTATGTATTGTGATATGATGTTTATTTTGTGATTCTGAATCTCGAGAATATATATGGTTAGATTGTTCAAAATTGTTGTTTTTGTGGATAAATTTTCGTGTATATATGTGGTTGGAATTTCGTAAATATATGCGGTTAAAAGTTTCGTGTAATGGTTGGAATTTTGTGTATATTGTTGCAAAATTATGTATATATAACAAGTTGTAAATGAGAAGGAAAAGACATTGTGCGTGCATGTTTGTGCATGTCCTGCAACTTCACGGGATTCTAAATCCTGTGAAGTTTCAGGGGTCTATTGGTAGAGAGTTCGAATTGGAGCTCTCTGGCGATCCAACCCTGCAACTTCACGGGGTTCAGAATACCGTGAAGTTTACAAGCTTTCAACTGATGGTGTGCAGGCTCGCTCTCAACCGATGGCAGGCTCGACAGCTTCATAAGATTGTCAATTCCGTGAAGATCGCAATGAAACAAAACTTCACAGGATTAGCAATCCCGTGAAGATTGTTTTGATTAATTATCTGAATAATTTCGTGCTAAACTTAGATTGTTTTGATTAATTACCTAGATAATTTTAGGCTAAACTTCACAGAAATTCACAATCCCATAAAATCTTTGCAATTTATTTAGCATTTTTGATCCATTTGTGAGTGAAACTGGATCGAAAATGCTAATTAAATGTTAAACAAGTTGAATTTTGTAATTAAATTTCAAATGGGGTTGGTTTTGGAAATTTGTCCTCAAATAAATGAAGCCACTCTGGATCGTTTATTCTACAATCAAATTCCGAAAGGGAACATCAATTTCAGTAGCATTTGTTTTATTTCAATTTTATATTTAATTTGTAGAAAATGGAACACAGCCAGATAATCAAGCTTATTTCTTCTAGGGGACTCGTTAACTCTTAAAATTAATGGAGAAACATGCTTGGTACAAAAGCTCAGTAGATTCAGAGCAATCAAACAATGATCATAGCGAAGCAATAACAGTACAGAGCGTCACATACGGTACCAACTATATCACTAGGGAATAAGAGAGTCCACCTTTAGGTTATTTACCAGAAATACATCATCTTCTCAAATTTTGATTATGAAATGACAAAAACTATAATGGAGTTGCACATCTTCTGTTTAACTAATTTCAGCAACGCATGTAGAGATTTTTCTAATAGTCCACACTAGAAAGGCATGTATAACAGTGGAGTTATTCAGCATGTAGGGAGTGAAAATAGTCCTTGAGTAAATATTTATAATTGCAGGTTTTTCAGCCTGAGATAGAAAGCAGGAAAAAAAAAAGTTACAATATTTTGTGTACAGGGTCTCTGCAACGAGAAGTCTTTCCCTCCCATTTCTTTTCTGAAATTCTTAATGGGAAGGTGAGACTGTTTACAACCAACCTCAAAATTTATTAAATTGTCTTGTATATGAAAGGAAATAAATCTTACTCAATCTAGTTTCACTTCAGTTTCTCTGCTAGGCAACACTTTGGGTGGATTAAAATGCTTTCTCCATCTCTTTTATGCAGGGTGATCCATGCCTACTTATTCAAGTTGGAGCCACATATATGACAGGCAAAAGGGAAGCACTTCAACAATCCCTTTAAACCTCTGAATGAAATTTCTTCAACTATGAACAAAATTTCCTTGACTACAATTTCCGAGACTATTCACACAAAATCATCATCTGTTGCATTATCAGAAGCATGTGCTTGTTTTTGGGTTGAACCTTTACTATTGGAGAGCACATTCGACTTTCGTTGTAGACCAAATGGCGAAGTTCTTAAAAGCTTAGTTGACCTCCTCTCAAAAGTCGGCACAATCCTAAAATTTTGACTTGATTCTGAAGAACTTTTATTACAAGGAATTTTCTTGCTTTCGTTTATGGGGTGGCTTTGTCCCGTCAAGGGCTGATTTGTTGATCTTACTGCAGATTCAACTGGTTTAAGTTTCCCATCCACTTGATTTGTAAAAACAAACGTGACCTGCATCAAAAGTTGACACGATGTTAGGAAAACAACAGCAAATCTTGGCCCAAGTGAGAAAGCATCCAGTGGGCCTCGTACACAGCAATAATGATGCACCAAATGGATGTCCCAGATAAATTACTAAACTTATAGATTAGTGCATACATCCAACGATTAACATTCTTGTGGTGCATCATTAATGCAATGGACCGGGAATGCTAGAAACTTTCTTGGCCCAACAGACTGCTGAAGAACATGAAAGCGAACTATTATCGTGTTCAAGAATGTGAGAACTACAATCATGTTGAGTATTAGTTATCTGCCAGAAACAGATGTTTCAGGTGATTCCAGAAAGTGAGCTATGATGGCTATAACAGAGGAATGACAAGAAAAGGAAGAGAGAGGGGGGCAAAAAAAAAAGGTTTGAGCAGGATTTGAATTTTGGGAATGTTTCTACTGAACCAAAATTTTGCCATTTCCAGAGTAACGGATAGGAAATACGGAAAATATAGATAATATGGCACCTCATCACCAGCAGAAGCCTGCAGTATTGCATCAGGAATTGTACTTGAGCTAAAATGATGACCCCAGCTTCTAAGGTCTTCTTCAAGTGGAGTTCCAATCTGAGAGAAATGACAAACAGAAGAGACAAAAATAAATAAATAAATATACAACCATAAACTAAAAATTCGGACCTAATGATGCTAAATGCAATTATCCACCTACTTGTTTCTCAGAGCTTTTTAATCTGTTCAAGCATCCAGCAATGTCAGCAAATCCACCAATATCATCAGCTATTTGACTGCAAGCGCAATCTCCAGTTGTAGAATCTTGACCATCAGAAACCTCCATCATGTTCCCACTAGCATTCTCTAATATCCGATCAGTTGTTTGGCATCGAGTGCAATTCATATTCTCATGAATCTCTGACCTACATAGAGGTTGTATCCATAAGAAAACATTTAAAAGAATATGAGCTGCCGGCTCTAACTAGATTCAACAAGCCATGGAGATTAGTTCAAGCTGCACGAAGAGAACACAGTAATGGAATGATATAAAACCAAAAATTGTCAGCAAGATAGTAAGCACACAACTGCTCAAACCATGGTAGGGGCATTTAAAGAAGTTAAAAATACTTCGGTTGGAGCTTTAGCGTTCTTGCTACAAAGGAGTGTCAAGAGGTAATCATTGTGTTGGTGATAAATCATAAATATTGTCTGATTCTTGAAATTCAAAGTTGACTATGGGAATGAATTATGAATAGATGCATTATTTTGCTCAAATGTGTCACAAAAGGATTATCTAGGTTTTGTTGAGAAGGATCCGGGCAGAGATGATCATTATATAATTTTAAGCATTAATAGCAATAGATACTATAAGACAAACATTACATTTACAGAATTGTTGCTTTCATAGTTTTCAAGAAATCATAAAAATCTCAAATTTGTAATCATTAAACTAGGACACTACATTGTAAGACCATGTAGTTGAAGATTTAAATTAAATATTCTTCCAAATTTTATATTAAGTACTCGGATAGGACTTCTACCATATTCTATTGTACCAAGAAAATAATAAAATTATTATTTTTTATGTCATTCTATCACGGAAAGGATAGTTCTGTTAAAGTCAATAATTGAGAAGGATACGGGCAGAGATGATCATTATATAATTTTAAGCATTAATAACAATAGATACTATAAGACAAACATTACATTTACAGAACTGTTGCTTTCATAGTTTTCAAGAAATCATAAGAATCTCAAATTTGTAATCATTAAACTAGGACACTACATTGTAAGACCATGTAGTTGAAGATTTAAATTAAATATTCTTCCAAATTTTATATTAAGTACTCGGATAGGACTTCTACCATATTCTATTGTACCAAGAAAATAATAAAATTATTATTTTTCATGTCATTCTATCACGGAAAAGATAGTTCTGTTAAAGTCAATAAATAAATAAATAAAAGAGAGAAAATCAGTCAGCTCATGCCGCAAAAGAATGGTATGTAAATCTAAATTCTCAGGAGGTAAATGGAAATCAATTATGATATGCATACTTCAGAAATGAAACACAAAATTCTAAGAATCTGAATACCACTGTGGTCAGCTGTCACCAAAATAAAGGAGAGTGCAATAGGTGATAACAATTCCTATATCATCAAGTAGACAATGAATCCAAACTACCTAGACAACAGTATCATGACTTTGATGGATCACATAACAAGTAATCATAATACATTTGGTGTATTCATGAAATGTCAGATTACTACCAGTCTGATTACCACTTCAATTATCAATATAAATGAGTCATGACATTGCAAAAGGTGATAGAGATTCTCATATCACTATGTTATGAAGTAAAAACTACCATGACAGTCCATGTCCACAGCATTCCTTCCTGATAGGAATTCTGACTACACCACCTCAGTCCTAATGAATCTCAATCATACATTCCACTTCTCATTTTCTTGCAACTTATTCATTGCTTCCAAAAATGAGTGGTCAGAAAGCTTTCAGTTGCCAAAAGCGATTGTCAAAAAAAAGAAAAAGAAGGTTGGGGAAGCTTGCAGTGGAACAGGAAATAAATGCACAAGAAAATTTGAAGGAAAGGGAGGAGGAAGAGATGAAAATCAGGAGGGAAAGAAAGAATAAATGGCTTTAAGTGGTAAGGAAGAAGAGAACAATGCTGTAAAAAATGAAAGTGAAGAGAAGAAAGAGAACAATGCTGGATTCAATTTGTTAACAGTCCACCAAGGGGATATAGCATGTTTATTTACCTATAAATGTGTGTTTTACATACGAATATTCCGCATTTAACTGAATACGATAGTACACAATGAAATGGTATGTACATTGAAAAACAATGCTCACTATGGTTAGATTACATTGGTTGCCGAATAAGCTGAAAATATCAGAATACAGGATACAAATCTAGGAAGTACCTTACACTTTCATGAATTGTAAACAGATCTCGCAAATCCTCAGTTGATAGGAAATTTTCCTGCAATAAGTGACTTATTAGCAGAATACTATGACAAGACATACAGAATATCCACAAAGATTCATACAGCTACCATATCACTATCCACTTGCTCCTTCTGAATAACTTTCTGGAGCCCTTCTTTCGACATTTGCCGCTGGTAGACCTACCAAATTAAAAATAAATTCTCTAAATATCAAAGAAAGTCAACTAAATGCTTCTAAATTGCTAAACCAGCGCGATGTACATGATAAATGATTCGTTCACAAAACGATCGTAATTTAGCAATGTGGAACTACGAACCTTTTCTTCAATAGTTCCTGTGCTTAGAAACCTATAGATATATACTCGTTTTTTCTGACCATCCCTCCAGACTCTTGCTGCTGCCTTTTAGTAGGAAATAGATAAAAGAAACAATCAGAAATTTACAAATTAAGACCTTTGACCGTGACATAAAAACTTAGCTAGGATTAAAGAATAATAATCACCTGTTTGTCATTGGCAGGATTCCAATCAGGATCAAAGAGAACCAAGCGATTTCCTCCAATTAAATTAAGCCCGCAACCCCCTGCCTTGCTACTAAGAAGAAATACAAACTCATCCTGCATACATATAGATCTGTAAGACCAGATAAAGTTGCCAAGAGATCATTATATTCTGGTTGTAGGACAGCAAACCTTAGACGGGTCATTGAAACGGTTGACAAGCTTTTGCCTTTTCCCAATAGATGTCGTACCATCAAGTCTTACAAATGGATATCTTCTCTCTCGACAGAGTTGAGCAAAAAGGTCAAGGGTCTGATGAAATTCAGAAAACAAGGACTAATTAGTTTTACAAGTTCAATTGGTGGGGTAAACTAAATGCCCACTGAGCACAAAAAAACCATGCATAAAAAAGCTAGCGTATTTTGGATTGTGGTAGAATTGTAGAAGAGATATGGCATAATTGGTGGTTTTAATGGCTAGCAGCATTGTCCTAGAATCGAATATAACCATACGAACATGCTACAGAAGAAAAAGGCTTGACAGGTATATAAAAGCTGCATTTTAATATGCAATCATTCAAGTTAATTAACTCTCGATCATTTTATATCAAGCAGAGATCTAGACTAGCAATGTTAATCTTTCCTAATGGATTACCAATTCCTTACCATTTAGCATGATCACAAGTGAAACAAAATGTCTTGAGAAATGTAAGAGATAAAAGGTGTTATGCACAAAAAAAAATCAA
>NC_033799.1:71494378-71539378 GCF_001876935.1 Asparagus officinalis | reverse complement strand
GGATATAAGAGAAGATTCATATAGTAATTGCTCTAATTTATGCCATAGAAATAAAATAAGACTTAAAAGTTGCCATATATTGCCTGCTATCAATTTTTAAAAGTAATGTACAATGTCTAATACAACAAAAATAATTCAATTCTCAAATGGTCATACTCCAAATGCATTACTCAAAGGCAAAGTTTTTATGAATTATCATTAATAAATTAAATCTAATTATAGTATAACATAAATTTGACCATAAGTCCAAAATGCACAATTGATTACCTCAATAAAAGCGCAATCCAATAACCCAAAAACATATGACCACATCCTAAAGCGCATGCAATTGTTATCAAGAAAGCTAAAAATTTAGCAATATCCATATCTGTATCTGAATCTAAAATCCATAACCGAATTTGTATCAGTATCCATATCCGAACTATATCCAAATCCATATACGAGTCCATATTCGGATTTGGATATTCGGACCGTACCCGAAATTTGAATTGATATCCGTATCCAAAACCATATTTGACCAAAAAAAATGAAACCGTATCTGTATCTGGCCGGTTTTAAATTTTGGCTACCATGTACGCATCCATCTCGGATAAAGTTGCAGATCGAATCGGATATATCCGGATGGTTATGCATCCCCACCCCCATCCCAAGGATAAGAACTGCTAACTCACCTGCGGACAGTTCTGAGGGGATTCCAATCCATGAACTAGCTGGTGGCAAAAATCATTTCATGTGCTAATTCCTGAGAGCAAAATCCTAGTTCCACTTGTCCTAAAGTACAGAATTCCAATGACTCTTACAAGTCCTGCCGCCCCTAGATAAAGGATAGCATTTTCAGTACAAACTTCTTTAAGAAGCTCTATGGGTCTAGCTAGCCTTTCGGTAAATTTCTCCTGCTGAGACTGGTGCAAGCAGGCAAGGTGGAGCTGTTGTTGATAAGGGGAAGGCCCTCATTAGTGTAGACAATAATCTTCTTTTCTTTTTTACCTTAATCATTTTAATGACCAAAAGTCCCCTTGCTAATGAGTGAGGCATCTCAGCCAGAAACACAAATGCTCACATTTTCTCCAAATCGAGCATCAGATGCACATGATGCCTTCTCTTATATTAATTGCAAAATAAAATAAAAAAGCTTCCATAAATGCAGAAGCAATTCCATACGCCATACCAACGTGCCCCCAGAAAAATAAAAGAGTTCTACAGGAGTATAAATTCCTGGAGTTGCAACGAAATAAAAGTCGTTGTATACGCAAAAAATTTCCAAATTCAGCATCACATACCCATAATAAAAACATGTCAAATTCTATTGCATGCAGCTAAAGTTGCATATAAATGGACATGCAATCCCCTGAAAGTTCATAACCAGAGCCTGAAACAGTCAAAGCTTCCCTCATGTACCTAAACATGTTTGAATAAATTTTGATTTTGCATTTTTGTGATAATAGAGAGGTAACATATTTTTCCGTTTAATGTTCAACATTTGAAAACATCTTTTTGTGCACAACTATTAGAGAACCCAGGTGTTGTCTCTCTATTGTGCTCTAAATTAGACGCCATATCCATCAAAAGGCACATTAAACTTGTCTAAGTGTTGAGCACCTTCATGATCATGTTATCTTTGCACTTTATAGTAAAAAAGAAACAGTTAAAGTGATTCTTAAAACATCCTTCTTTACTAATTTATATTTTTCAAGAAGTTCCTCATTTCTACACTTATGCCCATATTTATAAGATGTTCTAGATATCATAAATATTCATTGACAAAATTTTGAATGTGGAAATGATAATGTCAGCAATAATTAGAGGTCTAGAATCATTAATGATGCAACAATAACCAAGGTTGATTAAGTCTACATGAAAGATTAAGAAGCATACCTTTGGTGGTAAGTGATTCGATAACAAAGCATTTGTCCTCCTCAGTATAAACTGAAAACAAAATTTTAAAAGTAATCACTTAATTTGAATCATTTGGAATTCATACCATAGATATGATCCTATAGAAAATGAAATTAGAAAAGATAACAAACTTAATTATCTCATACAACTGCTGGACAGAAGTGGTGCTGGAAAGCTGAATAGTTGATACAGATATGCAAAAGTATAACATAATTTCAAAACAATTGCATACCTGATTAACTTTCGCACTTAGCTCTGCTGACCTCTCAGTACCAAGCTTTCTTTCTTCTATTGTTGCTGTTGGCTCTCTTCCACAAATAATTGGATTCTAATTCAACAGGACATGAGGTAGGTAAGAAATTCCAAGCCATGCTAAATCCCATTAATGTAGCAATTAAGCCATATTTCAGATTGTAAATTCATAACTTGGAACGCCAAATTTATTTTTGATGAAGCTTAAACTCTACTAGATCGTTGAGTAACCGAGTTGTGTGACTTACCCAAGGTTTTCATAAATTCAGAATAGCATCGCATACTTGTACAGCTCGTGTAGCATTATGGGAGAAGAATAAATAGCATTGACTAACTTTGGCTTGTTTATACTTCGTGGAATAGGTCTT
Source organism: Asparagus officinalis (assembly GCF_001876935.1). Lineage (NCBI taxonomy): Eukaryota > Viridiplantae > Streptophyta > Magnoliopsida > Asparagales > Asparagaceae > Asparagus > Asparagus officinalis. Next base: position 71,536,862 of record NC_033799.1, on the reverse strand, counting down.
TGTAGAAATGGCATATACTACTAGACTTTGCATTGCTGGAAATGGAGGACGACATTTTTCAGTTAGTAACTAGTGCGGGTGCACAAATTTCAAGCAATGATGTAAAGGTAAGGGTAAGTTTGTGAAACTTAAATGGTTTGTATATATAATATATATTTATATACAAAAGAAAGAACATGTAACTTTTGTTTAGATATGTGCCTACCTAGCCGTAAATTTTGACTTAACACATCTCTCATCTAGTTAAATATGGAGTACATGAGGTTTCAAAATCTTTTCCAACAACATGAGAAATGTAGAGAAAGAATTTGGAAGTAAATACTTCTCTTTCAAATTTAGTGTTTGACAAGTCATATAAATTGTCCATTCAGTTAAAGTACATTTGCATTATTTAAAGTGCCACAGAACAAGAAATTGAGTTTTTAAAGTTCTTTTGTTCGTTCATCACACCGTAAAATGAAGATTACAAGTTTCCTAGTATGAAGGTGTCCATATTTTAAACCTAAATAGTTTTTGACGATTTTAAGTGCCTAGATCAAGATGAAATGTTTTTTGACCAAAAAGTCTATGCGGTAAAGTGCATACATAAGTGGGAAAAAACATTTGTGATTGTTCGTTTGTTGTTACTTGATACGAGTCGCCGTGCGAGCATCTTTCATCGCGGAATTATCAAAGGTGGTTTTTTTAGAAGAACAACAACAAACACACAAAACAATTAAATTGGCGAAGTAAAATATCTTCTTTAGATTATGAGTAATAAAAGATTTTAAATCTCTCTCTCTCACAATCTCATTAGAACAAAGAACAAACTCTCTATTCTCTCTAAAACTCTAATCTCTTAATTAGAATCTCAATCTGATCAAAATTGATCTTATCTGATTAACAACTGATGTTTAGAAACCCCAAACAATCTCTATTTATAGAGTACACAACATGGATGGCAAACTTGTAAATAATCAAGCCAAATACAATCAGGATTCGTCTCAAAACAGAGTCCCAATCGGCCCAGGAAAACCCAGAAAACCCAATCCGGTCGACCGACACACAAGTCGCGGTCGACCGGCCAGAGGGTTGGTTTGCAGGCAGAACCACGTCCGGTCGATTGACCAGTGTGTCGCGGTTGACCGGCCAGAGGACTCATTCCTCACCCTGTAAAATGCACGAATCTGGTCGACCGACCAGCTTGTTGGTCCGGTTGACCGGCCAGAGCCTGAGCGCCAGTTTCCTGAATTTTTTTCTTGCTTTTGGCTTCTTTCGTCGCCACCAACGGCTTCATCCACGCCTCTATTCTCAAGATACCATGAGAATCGTCTATCCTTAAGTTCCCATGAGGATCGCTAAGCTTCCGAAGCAGAGAAGAAGATACACCCGTATCATGGCTCCCTCTTTTAGAAACTTAAAGTCTCGTTCAAGTTAGAACTTCAGCTGAGGAAACTCTCTAGCTCCTCCATCTTTTCTGAACCACCTGGCTTTGCTAGGAACCTGGTCTTGATGTCCGATTGGAAACGACTCATTCGTCCCGCGTCTCGTCGTAGTCACCTTCCGTTCTAATTTACAACCCTCTTTCAGTGGCTCCCCATAAGAACTAATGCATAGCAAGACAAACTTCTTGCTTGCATTCACTAGCCTCTTCGCTCGGTTCACCGTCACTAAGTTTGTCTCTTTCGGAAGAGACACCGAACGAAATATGAACTTTTTACCATCTTTGATGAATGTGTACTTCTGAGCCCGTCTCATGCAGATCGCGTATCTATCTCACAAATAGGGATTGCCCAGTATAACCTGATAAATATCTAATAGAACTACGTCGCATGTGACATCGTCAATATACGACTTGTAGAGTGCAAATCTGAAAGTGCATTGATCAACTACACTCAGTCTCATCTCCTTCTGAATCCACCCCAATGGATAGGGCTTCGGTTGCTTAACCATCTTCAGACCAGCTTCTGAACCAAGGCCTCGGATATCAAATTCTTCTCACTGCCTGGATCAACTATGGCATCAATCAAACCGGTCTTCACCTGCAACTTAAGAACAAAGAGCTGTTCTCTAGGGTCATCATCCTCTTTCGTGGCATGCTTCCTCGTCATAAGGTTGAGATTGTTGTTGGGCTCTATCATCCCCAGAACTTCTTTCGAAACTTGAACTATCATGTCTTTTTCTCCTCCTTCAACCCTCTTGGTTTGAGTTGATGATACTTCTCCCAACACCGATCAGCTACGTATCATGTCTTCTCATAATGACTACAAATCAGCCCTGCTTTTCCTGGATCATCCTTCTTTTTTTCCTCCTTAGATTGAGAACCACTAGACTCGCCTCCAGCTTGTTTAGCCTCTCCTTTGGACTCGTTGCTCTTCTTTTGCTTTTTCTCAATGGCAATAGTCTTCACGCTCGCTTCTGCAATGGATTCGACCGTGAATAACTTCATCTCCTTCCGGATGTAATCGCTCAATCCAGCTATATACTTCATAAAGACCGAGTACTCCTCCGTCGCAATATTAAGGACAATCGCTTGTTGCTGAAACTCACTCGTGTATTCTTGAACGGTTTGATTGACTCTTTGGCGCAAGCCGTACCACTTGTACCAAAGTTTTTTAAGGAGTCTCATCGGGTAGAATTGCTTTCGCAGTAGCTCCTTGAACTTGTTCCACGACACCGTCTTCTTCTTCTGCTTATAATAAGATTTTCACCACGTCAACGCGTGCCCTGAAAGCTTTAATGTCGCAAAAATGATCTTCTCTTTTGACGAGTAGCCATAAAGAGTAAAATAAGTCTATATACGCTCGATCCCATCATCAAGCCTTTCGACGTTCACACTCACATCATAAACGAGAATCTCTACTCTGAAATCAATCTTCAGATTTTGGTAATGACCCTTATCCCCTTGGTGCGGAACAGTCTTGATGATCTCTGTCCCCTCGTCAGAATCAGAATTCACACTCTCTATCGGACTCCACAGGGTTCTTAAATTTCGAAGAAGATTCATCTTTTTTGTCCCCTTCATGGATGAGATCGACGATTTGTGTGAGAGTCGATCATATCGTCTCGATCTATTTCTCCAATGCATCAAGTCTCGATGAGTTTACACTTTCAGTCATCTTCTTCCTTAATTTCTGGACCTCTTTCAAAGAAATAAGGATCTCGCCTAGCTTCTTATATTGCGATCGAGTAAGGACCATATACAGGATTGCCCCTTCATAGGATCTGATTTGCTCTGATACCAACTTGATACGAGTCGCCGTGCGAGCACATTTGATCGCGGAATTATCAAATGTGATTTTTTTAGAAGAAGAAGAACAAACACACAAAACAATTCAATTGGCGAAGGAAAATACTTTCTCTAGATTATGAGTAATGAAATATTTCAAATCTCTCTCACAATCTCACTAGAACAAAGAACAAACTCTCTATTCTCTCTAAAACCCTAATCTCTTGATTAGAATCTTCAATCTGATCAAAACTGGTCTTCTCTGATCAACCACTGATGTTTAGAAACCCCAAACAATCTCTATCTATAACGTATACAACAAGGATAGCAAACTTGTAAATAACCAAACCAAATACAATCAGGATTCGTCTCAAAACAGAGTCCCGATCGACCGGCACACATGTCGCGGTCGACCGACACACATGTTGGTTTCAAACCCTGCAGGCAGAACCACATTTGATCGACCGACCAGTGTGTCGCGGTCGACCGGCCATAGGATTCATTCCTCAGCCTTTAGTGTGCACGAATCCGGTCGACCGACCAGCTTGGTCCGGTCAACCGGCTAGAGCCTGAGCGCCAATTCCCTGATTTTGTTGTCTTCTTGCTTTGGGCTTCTTTCGCCGCCACCAACGGCTTCATCCACGTCTCTATTCTGAAGATACCATGAGAATCGTCTGTCATCAAGCTTCTATGAGGATCGCTAAGCTCCCGAAGCGGAGAAGAAGATACACACGTATCATTATTTGATGCATGTGCACCAAAATAAAAAAAAGAGAATTTTGATTTATATTTACTTAAAATAATGCAAACTAACTTTTAACTGAATGGATTACAAAATGGATGTTATAACACCAAATTCTAATAGGAAGGATGCAGCTCCAAACTACGCGTGCACACATAAATACATATATACATATGTTATGTTGTATAACAAACTATAGGGTCAGTTTTGAGCACTTTTTGACATAATAATTCAAGCTGCATCAACCACGAGATTTATGCCAGATAGACCAGTAGACATGAAATATCCTCAAATTAGAAATTAAGCCAACAACAAGAGTCGCAAAATCAAGCATAAAGAAATTAGCAAGAAACAAAAATCTACAGCTTGGGATTTGAATAATCATGGCTGTCATTTTTTGTATATTTAAAGAAGCAGATAATATGGACTTAGACATAAACGTAGCTAGCAGCCTACAGCAGCTGATCTGATAGGTTGACAGCTTTAATATGAGACTACTCTGAAATTCAATTTAGGATGAAAGCTGGAGGAGGCGAACCGCTTAAAATTGGTTGCTAGCTAGAAGTTCCATTCAAAGTTTCACATCCAGATCATTCCATATCCCAAAGATTTTAAGTCCCCAAATCACAAACTTAGATAATTTCAAGGCGTATATAGGATCTAGGAATAAGTTCAGCTTATTCCAAAAAAATAATATGAAGATTAAAAGAAAGTAACTTTGCAGTGAACAAATATGACAGGCAATAGAAACAATTCTTACTATTTCTTGGGAAAAGTTGGGTTACAAGTTTCTGTAACGGGGGACACAAAATACCTAGTGTAAAGTTCATAAGACCAATTTCATATAGTTAGCCTGAAAAAGATAACCCATGGTTTTGGTCTATATAGTTCTGTAATTACCTTAAAGTTAACAAAACTTTTGCAGTGTTTTTTTTTGTGTAAACATGCTAGGGACAAGTTAGCTATCAACTGTACGTTGTCTCAGTAGGTTTGATGGAATGTAAAAACTAAATTAACTGTAAGTAGCTATGACGGTTTCAATTGTGACTTACAGTTCGGAGAAGTTTTAGGCCATGTTTGGCAACTTTAGATTATAATCCATTTAGCTTATAATTCAATTAAATATAATCCAAAGTGTTTGTTATACTTAATGGATAATAATCCATTTCTAATAGTAGAATGTTTAGCAAATGAGCGACTTATAATCCATCTTTGTTGTCAAAATGACCAAAAAAGTGTTGGAGATAGAGAATAGAGCTTTTGAATTTTTTTAAATGTTAAGGGGTGTAGTGGCCTTTTATTTGGTCAAACTATGTGGCTTATAAGCCACCAAAAAATAAGCTGGGTTAACACAACTTATATTTTTTGGGCTTATAAGCCAAAAAAAGTTTTTGCCAAACATATTTCAGTGACTAATAAGCCACAAAAGTAAAAGTGGCTTATATGCCACTTTGCCCTATTTCCAAACATGCTCTTAATATGGTTACTTTAAAAATAAAGACCAGGCTAAAATATGATGACTCTGGGAACATTTGATTTTAAATTGTGAATACCTCACCCTGTCATGCTTTAATATCCCTCGCATAGTTCCCTTCAAAATGTTGAGATGTCTACTTGTGTTCACCTTCAAGTGGCTTTTGCAGAATACAGGTAGCCACCCCTTGGTTTGATGAATTTTTGTATGGTACAGCATAAGCAACTAGAATTTATTACGCTTGTTGAGATTGTTTACCAATAAGGATCATCCTCATGTCCACATGTTTACACGCTTAACATTTGATTATGCAAAGTAGACAACACTTCTCAGACATTATGGAAATCACGGCCCGGGTTTGTCAGATCCAAAAGTACCAATTGAAAATTTGAAATGCTTGGTAGGATGAACTAACTCGACCACAAAAACATCTGCAACTTTGAAAAGAGAAACAGAAAGACACCCTATGCATAAAGATAGGCCACCCTGTCTATGCCACTTAGGAACTAAGTTCAAAAGAAACACAATAAATAAACAAGGATCAAACAGAGATGCTCGAGTTCTAAGACAGCTAGTACAGTAACAATGCTACAGAAATTCCAAACTCAGAAATCTGGAACATTAGCAGTTAACTTACTTCATAATATCGACGAAAGTATGTTGCATCACCCAAAACTCCAGGATTCGTGAAATTAACCATAGCAAAGAATTCCTCGAGGTCATTCTGGGACATTGGAAACAATGTTAACCACAAAAGATCTTTTAGTTTGAGGCATGTCAAGGAAAGATGAAAGTAAAAACAACTTGCCTGCATAGGGGTTCCTGATAACAATATGCGTCGATTACAAGGAAGAGTAGCCAGTGCCTGTCATAGATGAACATATTTAGATAAGCTTTTGAGAAGAAAGTCAATATTTAAATAAAACTAATTTCAATAGATGTAGCTACAAACTGCTTTCTATTATGATATCTACTCTTCCATACTTATAGGAGGATCCAAAGAATCACTATTCATGCTACCGTAAATGATACAGTAGTTGTTGTGCTGTGAACAGTAAATCAACCCCTAGGCCGTCTGATACATCAAATTACTGTACCGTAAACAGTAAATCAAATCTTCCACTATATTTTTTGAAGCTACTGTTTATATTACAGTATTTTACTGTATTATAAACAGTAAATCAAATCAAATGCATTAAAATTTAGATCCTCTAAGTATAAAGGAGTAGATATGATTTCTAAATCAAATGTATTAATACTTGGATCCTCCTTTAAGTATAGATGCGTAGATATAATTTCTAATTTTAAGCATACAATAATCAAATTAAATGTATTAAAACTTAGAGGGAGGTAAGTTCAAAATGCAATAGTTAAAAAAATAGGGGGCCGTGCTTTGCATGGGGTGCACACTAGTTTATTATAATGAAGTAAAGCTTCCAGCTGGAGCAGATACTAACATATAGTAGTAATAAACCATGCAAAATAAGTCAACTAAGTACTGCATACCCTATTTGTCAGCGTCTGATCATTTTTCAGCCTGTGAGCCTCATCACATATCAGGAGATCACAGCATCCATTCTTCTCAAACTTTGACGAATGCATGCGAAACGTTTCGTATGATATGATAAGAACCTAATAGACACATTTCAAAAAACAAAAATAAAAACATGATGTAGCGTAAATGCAAAGCCCAGCTAGACAATGTCAAACTGATTTTCTTACAAGAAGATTAATTCATTGTAAAACAAAAAGAAAAAAAAAGACCTGAAGAAGACTGCAAGGTCTCAAGAAACTGTCAATTCCAGAGATAACATCTGCTCGTGTGCTCTCACATAGAGAAAGTAGCTTAACTCTTCCTACAACCCACTTATTAATCTCAGACTCCCAGTTGCTGACAAGGCTAGTAGGAGTAACAATCAAAGCCCTTTTAACCATAGGTTTCCCATCAAAGCCCTGATGAAGAAGAGTATAAAGCAATGTAATTGATTGGAGAGTCTTACCCAGTCTGCAAAGGTACAGAAAAATCAAAGCACCAATGCCAAGTCATTAAAACCACATCACAAACATAAATAAGCATCTAAAATATTCTGAAAAAGATAAAACTTCAGTAGTTACCCCATATCATCTGCCAGAATGCATCCCGAAATACCATCAGCGCTAGACAACCCCGAAACACAATCGAACATAAACTGAACGCCTTCCCTACAACCACATGGAACTTATGTGATTGAATAAAAATTGGATAAATATGCCTACATATACATCCAAGCACATTTTTTCAGAAGTTGCCCCTGTTTAATAGACAGTAAACTAAGGGATGACTATCAAGATTATTGTCCTGCATGTAATTTGAGTATTGCTTGAAATTTCACTTTAAGTTACCAATGGAAATTTAAAAGGAACTTAATAGAAAAAAAAAAGTTATGGTTTAACTAAGTCATAATCATCACTAATGGAATACGCTTCTTTGAATGAGCACGAAGACAAAATCTTTTTGCAAATAAACACTAATAAAAGTTGTAGTTCCTACTGAAGCAAGCACAATACCTTTGATGAGGTCGAAGATACTGAACAAGCAACCGGTCTACCTCAATCTGGGTAAGATGGTCAGCTCCCTCATCTGAACCATCATGTTGCCAAAGAATCAAAGGCTCAATACCAGGTGGCAAACTCTGATCTGTTTCTGAGGCACCATTCTCAGAAGCAGATGAAATAGTTAAGAGATTATTTATAGCGACTAATGCAGGCCTTGAAGAACCCCATGGGACAAATCTTTTCCGTGTCCAGAGCCGACGAGTCAGCTCCTTACAATCTTTATATCCGTTTGAACAGGGAGGCTTAAAGGGTTTTCTAGCCACTAATGCCCCATCACCAACTGTGAGAACTCGAGGAATAAGAGGCTGCCTCTTTACTACAAGGTTTCCTCTGTCATGTGAAGGAAGAAACAAAACACAATTGAAGTATAAACTGAAATTTAATGAACATGCTTACTTGAGAAGGGAAAATGGAGAATATAAAATGAAGACAATCAGATACAATAGGCTCTGAATATAGCTAGTTATAGTACAAGTCATCAATGTATGCTGAACAGAATATCATAACTGTTATATTCTTGTAAAATCCCATGTGAAGCTGCCAATTATGGGCAAGAAAAACAGAAGTAACATATGTAGTTGTACTCAACAAATTTCTACATAATTTTGAGTGCACATAATGGGCTATAACGAAATATATGACATGGATTACAAAATAGGAAGAACACTATTATTTCATCTGCAACTGGTAACTTCATCACAAATTATCTTGAACTCAACGTATTTTCATTGTTAGCATGGTCTTCTACGCTACCAGAATAATAAACAGTCTCTGGGTACTCTCATATGTCTATATAGGAAGAAGTGAAAAAAAATGCATTAGCGATGAAAGTAAAAGGAATACCAGTGTAACAACTCAAATAGCTTTGTTATGCATAGAGCATTACACACTTGAGAATAAAAATATTCCTCCCTCCATTCACTGAGATCACAATGCCAGATCTCAACTTTAGGTTCTTTCTCATATGAATTACTCCGATAGGGGATATGTAAACCTATTGACAAAGACTTAAATGATATATCTGCAAATATGAAGATTTTAGGATAAATTTGCAAATATAGTAATTTTAAGGGGTATATATATGCAAAAACCCAAAAAAGAGCACTGGTAACGGGTAATAAATTCTAATGGAAGAAATCGGAGGCTATATCTGCAAACATCAAGATTTCATGGGGAAATTTTGCAAATATAGTAAATTTGGGTAGTAATATGCAAATATCCCTTTTATCTAATTTGGGAGATTTCAGGATTAAATTATCAAATATCTAGATTTAGGGGGTAAATATGCAAATTATGTGAGAAAAAAAAACATAGTTTCAAATTTGGAGGTATAAGTGAGAAAACTTAAACCATATTGGGTTTGGTGATAAAATTTATTCGGGGATTTTTGGTCCATGAAATATTATACGGTAACGCCATTTGGGGGTTAAGTACGATAACTTGAAACATTATGGTGGTTTCCGAGACTTACCAAACTTATTGGGGTTAAGTAAAATTTTCCAAATTATTAGGGGATTAGTGAATAACTCCCACATTTATTGGGTGTTTTGTGAAATTTACCCTGAGAGAATTCTACAGTTGTGGATTCATTTAAGATGCTCAGATATTTTCAACGAGTTAATCACTTGTCCGGGTGAATATTGCTTTCGCTTAGAGTTTTCTGTGCATGGTGTTAGAGTCTTACCTAGGTGACTGGTGTTAGAATATAAAGCTATAACCCTCAACCCTCGCAACTTCAGAGTTTTGATGCAGCGATAGGGTTCATTGATATCGTAGCAGAACAATCTAGATTAAAGTATCGATGGTCATGAATTTCTCAGCAGATTTTAAAATTTTGACACCACTATGTGAGTCCAGGTTTTTGCCCATAAAGGGTTCTCAACTTGCGGGGCATGTTAAAATATAAAACTATAATCCTCAACGTTCACCACAACTTTAGATTTTTGACGCAGCGGCAAGGTGTTTTGGCAACAGGCATTTCTTTTTGTTGTCTTATCAGCAAGTGCCTAAGCCTCAAAAAATTATTTTGCTTGTGTTTTCACGTCATATCAACAAATAAGATATAATTTTTTGTTCTTTCCTATAAAAGAAGATGATGCAGGATGGGACAGCTTGGCTAACATTCAAATGAGTAAAAAAACGGCTTGTTGGTTAACCTTGCTAGGCAACAAGCCACTTAGAGTGTCATAGGACAAGTGAGACAGCTAGAGTGGGGCAAGTACCTTGCATCAAGAGGTTTTAGTTAGGCATACAATCTATATTACACTTGCAGCAAATATCATACTCATCCACGAACCCCAATTGTTTTTCATATTACCCCCAATCGAAGACAAGTTTGGAATTAAAGATAAGTTCAGATGGTAGAATTAATTAACAAATTGAAAACATTTTAATTCGGCAGTTACATTAAAAGAGATGTTTCAAATGGATTTGTGTTATAAAAAAACATCTTCTATTATGAAAAAAAATGATATCAATTGAGAAAAGATGATATTTGAGAGCATAGAACTGGCAGTGGTTCCGTGAAAGAATATTGACAAGCAAAAGAAGCACCTACAGAATGAAAATGGGCCCTAACCTTGTTAATTTCCATTCTTCATGTATACATGGCATTAATGAAATAGTACCAAGGGATAAAAATCGGAAACGATTTATTATTACCTGATGAGAGGATGATAGGAACAAACTATAATCGATCACAATGAAATAATTTCTTGTCGAAGGAAGTTGCCAAAAATGGCGGTTCCTTGGGCAACTTTTTTGATTTTTATGTAAATAGAAAACTATATCGAAAGTCAATAGACTTTCATTCCTTGTATAAAACAGATTATAAAGCAAAAGTTATTCTGCATCGCAGATTTGCATAATTTTATATGCAACGAAGAATTTCATCATTGTGAATATATTTAATATGAGTATCAATATCAGATTACATAACCTTAATTCCTATTGGTGCCAGTCCAATTTTTTCTTCTAATTTATGATTAAGGTTTCATCTGTATGGTTCCCAACTCATCCAGACTGCACCCACGTGTCACAAAGACTTAAATTTATCCACTACCTAAAAGGTCCATTTCTTCACAACGACAAGCTCTCACAATTGTCAAATTTATATACCATAGAAGGTTATCGCAGATAACCCCTCATCTAATCCTTTAGTAGCACTTATCGCTCTTCAATTATTTTCTTAGTACGTAAGACCCCCTTGATTGATTTTTTTTATTATAAAAATAAACTGCAGTTGACCTCCCAAAAAAAATCTCAGAGTGTTAAATAAATAGTCGGGTTGATAAATGGTACTAAATGTATAGATGAGGCGGTTGGTCTGCAATATACCCTTCAAAATAAAGAAAAAGATGGACTGCCAAATATTACAACATATGCTCGCTCATAAACTCCTAATCCCTAAATCAACGATTTCACAGCATATTAAACCAAAAAAAGATCCCATATTTCCCATTACAGTATGGGCAGATAAAGAAAAGGGTTTAATAATATATATATCCAATAACTGATCATCTATATTTATATCCAATAACTGATCATCTACATATGTTAGATTAGTCATTAGTCACCATGTAAAGATGCAGTCAAAATAACCATCTAGGGTTTAACGTTTCCGAACTCATATTTTCCCCAAATCAAATTACAACTTTCCTTCAGACAAAACCCTAAACCCTAAATCCTAAACCAAGTGAAGCATCATCTATCAAGAATCAAGAAATTGGAGCACCTGACTAGCGCATCGACGTTCTGAGACTTCCTGTCCTCATCGGACGACTGTGACTTAAGGGATCCGTCATCGACCTCTTCGCCGTTGTAATCGCCGTCGCCGTCGTCGTTGGATTCGTCCGAGTTAGAGGAGATCCGATCGATTTCGTCGTCGTCGCCTTCTTCGTCGGCGAAGCCCATTTCTGATTGGGGATTCTCTGTTTCCTCAACATTCTTTAAGATTTTCCCAGCGTATTTTTAGGCAATGAAAATTTTGGCGGGCGGCGGGGGCTCCCGCGGGGAAAGCGGGTTCAATTGAAAGCTTCCCACCGAACGCTGCGTTCATTTTAGGGTTAGTTTCATATAGACCCCCTAACTTTAGATGGTGTTCCACAAGTACCCTCTTGAACTTTGCTCATCTCACTTAAGGCCCTGAGCTTTTGGGTGTCTCACAAAACACCGCTGAACTTTTAATATTTTCTCTTCAGAGCCCCCTACCTGGAATTTGAATGTAACTAAAATGTTTTTGAGAGAACAAATATTAAATATTGCCATTTACAGTCAAAGTAACCCTTCTCTAAATCTTATGTTTTTCCCCCCTCTCAGATAACATTTATTTATTTATAAATTACATGTATTCTACTTCTAGCACAAATGTTTCGGTTGACTAACGGCCGTAAGGGGATAGGTTGAGAAATGTTCGGGGTTGACAAGAGTTTTGCGAGTGTTTTCGAAAAAAGTTGCCTTCATTGTCGAATTCATTATAATATAGAGTGCTTACAAAGAATTCAAAGTATTCAAAATAAAGAATGAAAGATTACAACTTTTCAAAAATAACGCAAGATTCGTTCGTCGTCTCTTGCTTGCGTGGGTCTTTAGCCTGTGACGGGGACGTCGATATCCGTGGACTACCTGACAATCAGATCAGATCCAGAACTCCGTCGATTCGCGAAGGAATCTAGAAGCAGAAGCGCTTATCTCGGCAACGGCGAGATAATTGCTCTTCTTAGAATTATCACAACGGGATAATTCTAAGGATCGGATGCGGGCGGTGCAGATCTGAAGAAGCTTTCTCTCTACTGTTGATGAACTGGATCAATCTTCAATCCGACAGGGCTTCGTCAATTCTCCAAAAAACCAGATCCGAAAAAATGAGGACCCGGGGGCTCTATTTATAGGCTTTACGGACGTCCGGGCGGTTAAAACCGCCTAAAAGGCCATTTCTGAGTTGGAGACACCTCAGGGTGTCTCAAACTGGGCCGAGACACCTTGGGGTGTCTCGGGTGGGCCGAGACACCTCGGGGTGTCTCATTCAGGCTGAGACGTCGTGTTACGTACACTTGTTCGTTTCCGCCGTAACTTCTTCGTCCGAACTCGGTTTTGAGTGATTCAAAGTACGTTGGAAAGCCGACGAGGAGTTCTATAAGCTCCAATGATTAGATCATTTGTGGAATAAATGAGACACTACGGGTATTTCGCCGTTTGTGAATGACACGAGGTGCCCGATCAGTTCGTTCTCTTGTTATTCCAAAATTCTGTTAGTTCACGTAGTTCGTCGATTCACTTCAAACGTTTACTGACGCCAATCAAACTTCTGTGACTTGAATAGTGATGTTCGTTGTCTTTTCTTAACGCTGAGCTGTTTGTGGAGACCTATAGGTAATTTTCGATGCCTACAGATACCCCCTCCAAAGCGTTCCAGACTCGTTTCTTTTATAGAAGAGGCTGGAATACTTTGGATGTGATTGGTCCAGCCTTCGATCGGTATAAAGGACCTGTAGTTAGCTTCAATTCTTGACTCCTTCGATTTTCAGTCTATTCGATGATTTGACGAATAGCTGAAGTTCCTCCGGCGCTGTGTTTATCGGATGGCCGTCGTCGAAGTCTCAAATCTAAAACTGATGAGTTAAGTTTGGCTCGCGTCGTCGAGTTGACTTTTTGATCGCAATGCGTTGACTGGCGTTGACCTAGGGTTATGCGTTGACCTTAGGGTTTCGGTCATCATACATTGACCTTTCGATCGCAACGCGTTGACCGGCGTTGACCTTAGGGTTTCGGTCGTCATATATTGACTTTTCGATCGCAACGCGTTGACTGGCGTTGACCTAGGGTTACGCGTTGACCGGCGTTGACCTTAGGATTTCGGTCGTCATACATTGACCTTTCGATCGCAACGAGTTGACTGGCGTTGACCTAGGGTTACGCGTTGACCGGCGTTGACCTTAGGGTTTCGGTCGTCATATATTGACTTTTCGATCGCAATGCGTTGACTGGCATTGACCTAGGGTTACGCGTTGACCGGCGTTGACCCAAGGGTTTTGAATCGTCCGGTGTTGATTAGTGTGGATTTTGTCGAAACACCCAACAACCGGTGAAAAATGGGCGAATTTGGGCTTGAAAAGGGCATTTATAGGCATATGGGGACCAACCGAAGACCGAGACACCCGTGGGTGTCTCAACCTTGGCCGAGACACCCTTGGGTGTCTCGGCCAAGGCCGAGACACCTAGGGGTGTCTTGGTTTTGGCCGAGACACCTAGGGGTGTCTCGGTTTTGGCCGAGACACCCTAGGGTGTCTCGGTTCAAAAACCGAGACATCCCCCCCTTCTTTCTTTCTTTTTTTTTTGTTTGTTTCCTTTTTTGTTTTCCCCCTCTTTCCAAAATTTCAAATAGACTACTTTTCCCCCTAAACATCTTCTTCATCTTACCCAAACTCTTCTTCCAAACCCATAACTTCTTCTCTTCAAGAGTTCTAAAACCCTTCAAACTCTTGCTCTTTAAAACCCTAAACCTCTCAAAAGAAATTCGGATTTTTATCTTCTTCATTGGCCGAAAATTTTCCCCTCTCAAAGCTAGGGTTTGTTGCATCTTCAAGTTCAAGACTCGGACTTTGAATTGGGTTTTCAAGCTCTTGATTTGGGTAAGCTTCTCTCCAAGAATCCTCTTTGTATGCTTGCTTTTGATTCAAGAATCTATAGATTTTGTAAGAAGGATTGAAACTTTATTCTTGTAGTGTGGGTATGTAATCAAGAATTCATGAATTTGTATGCAAAGAATGTGGCTTTTTGCCCTCATGAATTAGGTATTGTGAAAAAGAATAAATCTTGAAGATGGGTTTTGAAAATAGCTGAAATTTTGAGGGGTTTTTATGCAAAATAAGGCTGAAATTTATAGGGGCCTTTATGCAAAATAGGACTGAAATTTTGAGGCTTGGATTTTATACCCATTTGGCCACAACTTTAAGGGGTGTTTGCATGCAAAGAATCAATATTGTTTGAGGGGTTTATTTGCAAAAATCAACCCAAAAAATGTAGAGGGGTTTATTTGCAAAAGGTCTAAAATTTTAGGGCTGAAATTCCAAAAGTTTAGACCACAAACCCATGACCAAAGTTTTGAGAAAGGTATGCGAAAACTAAACCAAAATTTATGGAGGGGTCTATTTGCAAAATTGGCTAAATTTTACAAAAGGGTTTATTTGTAAAATTAACCAAAATTGTGGGATATTGGGGGTGTTAGATGAACAAATATGATGATCATGATCCAATTCGAGCGTGTCCTTGACTAGAATTTAGCCTTGAACACGAGGGGTATTTTGGGTATTTCACCAAAATTTATTATGAGGGCTTACACTACAATATGAGCTCACTGTTTTGCATGCACGAAATTCGTAGGTTTAATTAGACCTTAACCAGAAAACCCTATTTATTTTATAGGATTTTAGTTAAAGTTCTTAATTTTCCTTTTAAATTTCAGGCGTGCAGATTTATGATTGTACTTGACCCGATTGATTTTTTTATTGCAGATTCTCCATGTCTCCGCATCGACGTCGACTTCATAGGAGTCGCTCTCTTTCGCAGCATAACGAGAGAGAAGTTCCCGCGGCGTCCCCTCCAGCGGCGTCCTCTTTCGGGGGTGAGCATTTATACCTTATATATCCCCGATTGATCCCTTCGCGGGTCATTCGGGAAGAACCGACATCCTCCTTCGCGGGGATCGAGGTTTCAGGAAATTCGTGGTTCCAGTATACCCTCGTTTGGCCCCTTCGCGGGTCATTCGGGAAGAACCGACATCCTCCTTCGCGGGGGTCGAGGTTTTCGGACTTGCTTTGCTTGGCCAATTCAAGTCTTCCGGCATATTGGGGCGATTCTGTGTCGTCTTATACCTTGTAGGTCGGTGTATGTCACCACGTTGTCTACGTGATGATGCATACCGTTCTTTCAGTGTAAGACACTTAAAATCGTCTCTCCAATTGCTCTGTGGATAATCTTATCTCGCTCTCTTGTGAGATGGATTTAACCCTTGTACAATTTATGGATAGTTTTCTGACTTTTACCCCTTGTTTTGCTGCAGTCGAGTTTCCAGCGGGCAGTCTTCCTCCTCATGCTGTCACTGGTTGTAGTGGGGAGGTTTTCTCTTCTATAGCCATCAGGCAGGCTATTGGTCTGCTTCCTCAATTTGATGGAAATCGTTCTGATGAATCCTGCCATTTGATACGAGACGGGGGACATCGTTCCTTACGCCAGCTGATCACGGATGCTCCTTTCACAGCAGACTCTATTTCTACTCAGGCTTTAGAGAGGCCTAGTTATTTGTTTGGAGACTCCGTTGAGGACCCGGCCAGGTTGACTTTTGAAGACGAGCATTGGCTGAATAATGATGATGGAGCTCTTCTTTATATTCCCTCCATCCCCCGTCAGCATTCCTTTACTCATTTGGAGGGGTAGGCTGTAGAACGTCGGATGTCCTGGAATCTCACAGAGGATAGCGATCGAGTTCACTGTGGATATATTTCCCATCATAAGACTCCAGGCTCTAATAGGCATCATTATATTCGCGGTCTTCGACCGGGGATTCTGGGTCTTGATACTGCACCCCCAGGCGAGGTATCAGCAGCTGCTCCTACTGTGAAGAACCGTCTGGCTGAACTTGGGAGAAAATTACCTCAACCAGAGTTCAGGTGTTTTGGTTGGGCTTACTCGCAACCCAAGGGATGGTGGACACGTATGACCGGTTACGTCTTGGGACGTTGGGAGAATGATCTGAAAAGCAGCGGTCTATACGCACCTATACGAGCCACTATGTATGGATTTCCGGTCAGCTGTCGCCACTTCTTAGCACTGTTAGAAACATATGTTCCCGATAGTAACACGTTTCTGACTTGCGGTGGAGAGTTAGGGTTGGCTCTGCATGAGATGCACTAAGTTTCCGGTCTTCCAATGGGGGATTGTCTGTACCAGGAGTATTTTCCCTCGAACCTGCAATTAGAGTGGTTGAAGAAGGATACTCCCGATATGTACGATACTCTCTGGGACCTCACATGCCATTATCATACCTCTCTGATCAAGGTTACCACTCAAGCAAAAAGGAAGAAGCAGATCAGCTTGAAGCAGTTCGCTGTTTATTTATTCCAGAATTTGGAGGGTAATCCAGGCGAGCTCATTCGTGAATTAGACGTTTTAACACCTTCCGCCACTAATGAGTTGATAGAAAAGGCCGAAGCTTGCTCCTACACGATTGTCAGTGCTGAGGGAGCTTTTCCTGCAGGGACCAAGTTCCGGACATTCCTTTGTCATGTACAGAAATCCATTGAGCCTAGGACCCTGTTAGTAGGCTATCTTGCCCTCTGGTTGAAGAAGTGTGTCGTTCCATATCAGTTTTCGGACGCCTTACCCCTCGAGGTGCTCTTCCCCACCGTTCAGCTAGCTTATGGGAGAGAGCTTTCCCTGCTTCCAGCCATGGTTGCTGGCATCCATTGCGGGCTTAGATATTTGGTCGATGGTTTTACGCAGGTGGGCCCTGAACCGTCGATCGAGCTTGTTTTTGTCAAGATCAAGCTTCCGTACACATACCTGATGGCGTGGCTTGTTCTTCATCGTCCTGACTTGATGTCGGCGCCTAGTATTGTTGATGTCCCCGTTCCTTTTGTGCAGTTGTTGGAAAAGAGTAGATGGCTCGAGAAAACGTTCACTGATGTATAGCGAGAGCTTCAAATTCATAAGAGTTGGGAGTTCTTCAAGTGTTTTCCTCACTTCTCGGGTCGTTATGATGATATGCTGATTGATGAGGAGAAACCCAGGACTGGTCGGACTTCTCTTGACGCTGGTTGTTTCCGTTGGTTGGTGAACATTCGCGTTGGGTATCTTGTTCTTCGGGTGAAGAATCATTGTCACATAGAGCCTTACCTTCCGTGCCGTTTCGCTCGCCAGTTTGGCTACGACCAACTATATGTTGGGAATCCGAGCCGTGGTTTGAAGACTGAGGGAGGACTTATTGACGGCGTTCGGGCATGGCTTTGGACTATGGTGGGCTGCACTGGAGCCTACTTTGCTCTTCCTTCATCTAAGCGCAATCCGTTGACTACTTTCCTCAGCTGCAAGTGGTTCCTTTCTACCAATGAGTTTATAGGTGTGAGGAGTCTTTCAGAGTTGGAGGCTGAGCACTTGGTTCGGGTCACTATCCAGGCTACCCGTAGGGCCGAGCTTTTGAAGAAGCAGGGGAAGAAGCCTGCCAAACCCTCTCTTTCGAGCAGAGACAGGATAGAGGATGATGAAGAGCTTCTTCCTACTGGCGATGAGGACGAGACTTCTGAGGAGGAATATGTGGACACAGATACTGACAAGGAAAAACCTAATGCAGGTTTGTCGGACTCTTTCTTTTCAGAATTAACTGATCTGGCTTTCTTTCGTTGGCATCAACGCCATATCCTTTCTAGATCGCAATTGGCTTTTCGACGACCAGAGCGAAAAGTCTTATTCACTTATCCTAACAAGATGACTCTTATCACTCCAGGAAGAATGAATGATGAGCATGAGTCACTCGCTTCTCGCTATGCGAGGTCCCGGTCTAGTGGCAAAGCTCCCGTACAGGTCGAGATGCGGACCAAGTTCATGCACGAGCGGCCTGTTGGCTCTGTGAGAGTTCGCACCCCGAAACGGAAGAAGACTGTTCATAAGCCCCATACTAGTCAGCATGCTCACAGGACAGAGTTGGGAAGCACTACTGGCGGGGAAGAGGGTAATGCCCATTGTCTTTATTGCTTTAAGATGATTCGCCTTTTGGGATTCACTAAACTTAATCATGTTTTATGTTCCAGAAAACCATGAAGAAGGCGAACTTCCACAGGATTCTGTATTCCCTGATTCTGATCGTTTGGATAGCTTCATGCAGCAGATGTGTGATGCCATTCACGATGAGCCCATGGATGTTAACATGAACATCGATACTGAGCAGGTTAATAGTGTTGAGCCCACAATTCTATGCTCAGGTATATCTAAATCCGATGATACCCTACTCGAGTAGCACTTGGAAGAGTTAGGGAATTCAGGATTCATTATTTCCATGCTTTGCTTTCTTCCAGATAACTTGAAGAATTCAAACACGGATGTCAGGGAAAAGGAATCTTCTGCCCCTACTGCCGGTACATCTAAGCTTTTCCTTCTTTCCACATTTTTTGTATATACCCAACACTTAAATCATTCTACAGGAACCGTATTAGAGAGATCAGTTGAGGATGAGTCCTTTCACGATATAGGTCTTGAGGAACAAGGGTATGTCTCAGCACCAAGTTTTTCAGGATCCGACGTTAGACTATTGGTCGATATGCTGGCTGAGCAGGCCACCAAAGAGGCTGCAAGACCACCCTTTGAGAGTAATTCGTCCGCAGGTATATATCTAATTCCCTTCATTTTGCCCGATCTATTATTTGACTGATAAAGAATTATCATCACAGTACCAGTCACTGGGACTGATTCAGTCGTGATTCCCGGTGTCTCTAGTTTACCTGAGGGTAACGGCTCTGTAGGTATGTATATAATCTTCTTCACCGTAATCCTTTTCATTTGCCTGAATTTTTATTTGACTAATAGAGGAGTGTGATCATAGGACCAGCCATCATGACTGATACGACTACGGTCTTCAGCTCTGCAAGCTTGGCTAACGATGGTGTCTTTCCTCCAGCACCGAGAGGCATTACAGATTTACCTAGAGAGATTGATATACCCTCAACGACCACCTCTGCTATTATCTCGAAGCCTGTTAAGACTAGACTGACAGAACCAGCCATAGGACTTCAGCCTGTGGGGACCCCTACTGGTACTGGTAGCTTGCAATTTGCTTTTAAATTCTCTTATCATGTTCGATAATCTCTTACCTTCCCATACTATTGCTTGTAGGATCTCAATCATCTCTATATGAGCGTGTCCGCACCCTTTTGGTCGATACCGATCCCAACAAAGACATTTTTCGCACGGATCTCAGCCTTTTCACTGTCTTTTTTAACGGCATGATCGAGAAACTTCTTCATCGAGGATATTGTTTCGATCAGTTCAGGCGTTCCCTTTCTCGTTACATGACGATGATCAGGGAAGAAGGGTATCCAGAGTTGGCCGATTCCTTCACCGCCGATTTTACTGTTCTGGAGTCTGAGATCTGAGAGTTGGAGGAATTGAAGGCTAATGGAGCTTCTTCCTTCGTGTCCTCTCAGATGGAGCATAGGCTGGCACAGTGGCGCGACCTGAGATCTTACATCGGCAGCGAGCTTCAGTCACATGAGAATTCTGTTGCGCAGCTGATGGCTACTCTAGCGAGGAAGGATACAGATAGAGCCGAGTTACTCAGTTCTTTGGATTCCAACCGCGAGGAAGTGGACAAGTTGAAGAAGGCCTTGAAGCACGCCGAGGAGTCCGGTGCTATCATTGCAGAAGAACTGGCTGGATTAGAGAGTTCTCGTGGACATGCACTCGAGAGGCTAGGATCTACACAGGAGAGATTGATGAAGCTGAAGAATAAAGCCGTGAAGATCTTGAGCAGTTCTGAAGAATCTGTTCGAGCTGATCTGCAGGCAGAACTTGAGCAGAGTTATGCAGATAGGCTTTCTAATTTAGAATCTCATGTTCTTAACCGCCAACTGCCTTCGGGCTAATGAGATTTTTATTATATGCTTTGACTTGATCTATTAGTAGAGACTCAGTATTTGACTCCATTATGATATTTCTTTATGAACCCGACGGTCATAAAACTTACAGGATTTTTGGCAAACCCCCCAGCCCTCAACGGGTTTGATATGCCTTTACCGATTACCGTTTGAATCGGGCTAGCATGTGAATTTTAAAATCCGTCTCACATGTAACGTTGTGCTAAGAGTATTAATTCACTTAGACTTGATGCTATGATTTTGAATACATAGACTTTACCATTTCTTATGGGAAAAGGTACCCCGCAACGCGTGTTAGGCGATGACTTATCCCTTCTTAGGATTCGGGATAAACTTCCCCAGACTCAGACTCTGGTGTCTTTTTCAATCGGCGAAAGACTAAACCGACAATGTGTGTTAGACATAGACTTTAGGATTTTTGGCAAACCCCCAGCCTTCAACGGGTTTGATGTGCCTTTACCGATTACCGTTTGAATCGGGCTAGTATGTGAATTATTAAAACCCGTTTCACATGTAACGTTGTGCTAAGAGTATTAATTCACTTAGACTTTGTGCTATGATTTTGAATACATAGACTTCACCATTTCTTATGGGAAAAGGTACCCAGCAACGCGTGTTAGGCGATGACTTATCCCTTCTTAGGATTCAGGATAAACTTCCCCAAATTTAAACTCTGGTGTCTTTTTCAATCGGTGAAAGACTAAACTGGCAACGCGTATTAGGCGTAGGCTTATCTCTATTTAGGAGTTGAGATAAAATTCCCCATGCATGAAGTGCACGGATTGGAAGTTAGGAATTGTGTCTTTTCTCAGAGTAAAGACGAGCTGGAGAATGGAAGAGAAAGAATTTTATATTCTGTCTCCCTGTACTGAAGAGGAAGAATTTTATATTCTATCTACAGTTGGAAAGGAAACTCAACGTGGGATCTCCACCCCCAGAATCCGAAAAGATGAAACTAAGAGTGGGATCTCCACTCCGAGAATCGGAAAGATTCAAACAACCCTAACTTTTATGGGATTGGTTGCTTGATCCAAAAGAGTTCTTCATTTATTGAAGGAAAATTCCAATTTCCTAACTTTTATAGGTTTGGTGGAAAAAGGAACAAAGACAGACTTTCGTTTATCGAAAAGGAATGACTCAGTCTTAGTCCTAACTATCCATAGGTTTGACTAAGTGAGATTGGGAACAATCCTAACTTTTATAGGTTTGATTGTTCGAATTGAAAGTGGATCTCTCGTTCATGGAAGGAATCGAGAGAGGAATTTGGCTTTGGCCCTAACTTTTATAGGTTTGACCTGAAAGCAAAGAGAGTGGAATACAGGCAGCAATGAGAATACCAACTCGTACTATCACTCAAAGGAGGACTTCAATGCTAAGCGATTAGGACTTAACATGTTGAGTTTGAGAACTACCAATGACTGGCGGATAGAAATCTTGGTGGATCCACAGTCAATTGATTTGATCAGTGGATGGTTTTGCGAGGAAGGATTAATCTGTCAAAGGATTGAATCTCGTCTCGCAAAAGAAGACATTCTGACATTCAGAACTTAAGTGTGGATCTCTTATTTATCACTTTTACAGTGATTGGGTTATCCCTAAGAATATCACATGTGGTATTCTTCCGGGAACTTCCCGATACATTGATTATCTTGAAGATACTAAGGATAGTATTTTTTCAGGAATTTTTCGTTTATCGGCATCATGAGCCGATCACCATCCTTAGTTACCAGTCGATATGCACCACTCGAGTAGACTGTCTCTACTATGAATGGCCCTTCCCATTTGGGTTCAAATTTACCTTTCTTCTTGGAGTTAAGGATCATGGGTCGTCTCTCAGTTAAGACCAAATCTCCTTCTTTAAAACTTCGTTGTCGAACCTTCTTGTCGAAAGCCCGGAGCTTCTAAGCGCTTTTCGTCGAGCATCTCGAGTTCTTCGAGACGTTTCTGATGTTGTTCTTCGGTCGTCATCTGGGTTGCGAGAGCGATTCGAAGAGATGGAATTTGCATTTCCAATGGAAGAACGGCTTCACATCCGTATACCAAAGAATACGGGGTCGCTCCCGTCAGTATACGTACCGTGGTACGATAGGCCCATAGAGCCGCACCAAGTTTGTCATCCCAATCTCGTTTATTAGTTTTCACGAGTTTTGACAAAAGCTTTATGATCGTTTTATTGAAGGCTTCAGCCAATCCATTCGCTGTGGGATTATAAGCTGTCGACGAAATGTCTTGAATTTTGAATTTCTCGCAAAATCTGATGAAGGCATTACTGACAAATTGAGGACCGTTGTCATGTATGATTCGTCTTGGGACACCATGCCGGTAGATAATATGGTGTTTGATGAACGCAATTACGTTACTGGTCTTAACTTCTCTGAGTGGAATCGCTTCAGCCCATTTGGAGAAGTAGTCAGTAATTGCCAGGATGAATCAATCACCTTTGACTAACGGGGGATTTATAGGACCAACAATGTCCATTCCCCAGGTCTCAAACGGCCATGATGTAACCGAAGGATGCAGATGCTCCGGAGGTTGGTGCATATAATTCGAGTGTATCTGACACGCATGACACTTTCGAGCATACGCGACTGCGTCACTCATCATAAGAGGCTAAAAATATCTCATTCTTCTGATGCGGTCATAAAGTTTGGGACCGGGTTGGTGTGCACCACACTCTCCTTCGTGTGCCTCTTTAAGGACTTCTTCGGCTTCTTTAGTCGATAAGCAACGTGCTAGCAATCCATCGTACCCCCTGCGGTATAGCGTTCGATTCTCCGTATTATAGTAGAATCTTGGTGCTCTTCGTCGGATTGAATCCCTCTCTTTCACATCTTTTGGTAAGATTCCATGCAAGACGTAATCGATGATGGGGAAACGCAAATCTCGGGGTTCGAACTCGACTTGAGTTGAGTATGTTTCCTTAATTTCTTCTTCTTTGTCATCTTCATCGTAGATTGGCACTAAGAGTTGATGAGTTCTTACCGTAACAAACTGCTCTGTTCCGGGAGGCTGCGCCAGAGATACGGCTAATGCTGCTAATGCATCTGCGTAGGTGTTCTGTAACCGTGGAACGTGTTCGATGAAGAATCCTTCGAATGATTCTGCTATCTCCATTGCCATCTTATGATATGGTATTAAATCCTGACTTCGGACTTCATACTCCCCTTGAACTTGCTTAACTATTAGTTGAGAATCACCGAAAGCTTCAAGATACTCAACCCCCAGTTCTTTAGCGAAATTGAGTCCTATGAGTAGCGCGTTATATTCGGCCATATTATTCGAACATGGCTCGGTTAACGAGTAGGCTCGAGGCATCACATGTTTTCCTAGAGAAACTAAGACGACTCCAACTCCAGAAGAAATCTTAGAACATCCGGGCGTGTTTGCTACATTAGCTGCTCGGGAAGCGCCATCGAAATACAAACGCCATACTTGTTGGTGTGAAGTTGCGTTGACTTCGTGGGTTTCATCGGGTAGATCTTTATATATCTCGGCGGTATCCGTAGTTGGATTAGCTGCCAGAAGGTCACAGATGGCCTGTCCTTTTACTGACTTCTGTTGTTTAAAATGCAAGTCGTATTGGGACAAGAGCAAGGCCCATTTTGCTAAACGCCAATTCATGAAAGCTGGCTACGTCATGAATACCCGAACTGGGTTAACCTTGGAGATAACATAAATAGTCTGTCCTACTAGGTAATGCCGCATCTTTTGAACTACGAATACCAAGGCGAGATATTCCCTTTCAATCATGGGATACCGAGATTCAGCGCCTACTAAGGTCCAACTTAGATAATATACTGCCTGCTCATGACCGTTATCGTCATCGTGTGCAAGTAATGCACTTAATGAATGGCTCGTCGCCTTGACATAAATCAAGAACAGTTTGCCTGATTTCGGTGCAACGAGTACAGGAGGTTTTGAGAGATATTCTTTAATACTCTCGAATGCCTTTTGATAAGCATCGTCCCATACGAACGATACGCCCTTCTTTGTGAGTTTGGAGAATGGTTGACATTTTCCTGAGAGGTTCGAGATGAACCGACGGATATAAGCCAACCGCCCTTGCAATCCTCTGAGCTCTTTAAGGTTTCTCGGAGGTTGTAACTCATTAATTGCCTTTACTTTATCAGGGTTGATGTGAATCCCTTTGGTAGTGACGACGAATCCAAGGAATTTACCACTGGACATTCCGAGGAAAGATTTGGTAGGATTCATTTTCAATTGATGTGTCCGCATCAGATCGAACATGGTCTTCAAGTCTTTGATGTGATCATTCTTGTCACGACTTTTTACGACTAGATCGTCCACGTAGCATTCGACAGTTTTCTGGAGATGCTCCTGAAAAATCTTCGACATGGCTCTCTGATATGTGGCACCTGCATTTTTTAAACCGAATGGCATGACCGTGTAGTAGAAAACGCCGAGGGGTGTTCTAAACGCGGTATGCTTTTCATCATCTGGATGCATCTTTATTTGATTATAACCAGAAAACCCATCCATGAAAGACATCCTCTCGAACCCACACGTATTGTCGATGATGACATCTGTGATGGGAAGGGGAAAATCATCTTTTGGGCAGGCAGCGTTGAGGTCTCTAAAGTCGATACAAACCCTAATTTTCCCATTTTTCTTAAGAACCGGTCGGGATGTTGTTCTTCCCTAACAAAGCCCGAGTCGATAAGCTTTTTCACCTCGGCCTCGATTGCCTCCATCATCTGCGGACGAAACCGTCTTTGTTATTATTTAATAGGTTTGACATCCGGCTTAATATTAAGACGATGCACTGCTACATTTGGGTCGAGTCCTAGCATATCTTCATAATTCCAGGCGAACACATTGATGTACTCCCTGATAAGAGAGATTAACTCTTCTTTCTCTTCCGGCGGGAGGCTGTCGCTAATGAATATCGGCTTCGGATTTTCCTCGCTTCCCATATTCACTTGGGCCACCTGATCCTCGGTAGGAGGTTCTCTTTGTTCAAACCTATCGCCGTACTGCATGTTTAGGTAATGAACCCAAGGATCTTCCCAAGTCGGCATCTGATCGTCTTCCTCTATTGCGGCAGGATAACATCAACTTTTTGAACATTTCACCAATACTAGTGTCGGAATCCCAAGCTGAAGAATCAGAAGAATATCTGTTTTTAGCTTTGTTAGTAATTTGATCAATGACCTGCCAGCAACATTCATCATCGGATGAGGAGACATAACCTAAACCTCTTTTATGGCGATAATAATCATCGGGTTTTCCTTTTGGTACATAGATCATTCGAGGCGGAACTCGCGGACCTCGACCAAAGCAAAGACCTTCTCCGAGTGTGAAGTCATATCCATACTTCTCCATTAGATCGCGCACTTTTGTGTTATACCTAAATAGGTGAGGAGCAGGTTTATCATCATCGTCTTCCTCTTCCAAGAAGTGGTCGGGTATCAGAGATTCTCTTCCTTTACCGTAGACGACTTCCCTTCCACCCCTTTTTCATCATGCAAAATGATTGAAGTGGCATATACAAGTCAGGGTTGTCATACAATTCTTTAGTGATATTATCAAGACACATCGAGTACTCTAAATCATCGTTTATTGATAGTTCTTCGGCAAGTTGCCAGTTACAACTACTTTCCGATGATTCTTCATCATCAAGATTGATTACAATGGGTACAATGTCATCCAGTACAAAACCGCCATCATAATCAAACCCAGCTTCGGTATCAGCTTCATCTCCGTTGTCCGTTCCTTGGGCCGATGATTCAGTATCGGATTCGGCATCGTATAAAAGAGAATCGGTGAAATAGTTCTCCAATCCCTTAAACGGTTGCTTATCCGCGACCACCGTCTTGACTTTATTATTTGTGTCCACAAACTTGAGGCACTGATGAAGAGTTGACGGGACTATAAGATTACCGTGGATCCAAGGTCGACCCAACAGTAAGTTATAGGACGTTTCTGCGTCAATCACATAGCAGGTAACTTCTGATTTTAAATCCCCGATCTGGCATTTGATTCGAATCTTCCCCAAGGGTCTAGACCCGCTGGTGTTGAATCCGTAAATCGTAGTGCCAGTGGAGGCTAATTTACTCGTCGGGATTCCGAGATGATGCATCAATCGGAATGGCATGATGCTAACAGCAGAACCCGGATCAACTTGGATCCGGTTGACCATGCTGGAGCCAATGTGCCCGGTGAAGTACAAGGGCCGATCATGCTTCGAGTTCTTTGTTTGCATATCCTCTTTAGTGAAAGAGATGCATGGAAAATGATGCGCCGCGAGATAGCAGTGTTGAGCTGACGGTTCTGGTCCTCAATGTCATCCAGTACAAAACCGCCATCATAATCAAACCCAGCTTCGGTATCAGCTTCATCTCCGTTGTCCGTTCCTTGGGCCGATGATTCAGTATCGGATTCGGCATCGTATAAAAGAGAATCGGTGAAATAGTTCTCCAATCCCTTAAACGGTTGCTTATCCGCGACCACCGTCTTGACTTTATTATTTGTGTCCACAAACTTGAGGCACTGATGAAGAGTTGACGGGACTATAAGATTACCGTGGATCCAAGGTCGACCCAACAGTAAGTTATAGGATGTTTCCGCGTCAATCACGTAACAAGTGACTTCTGACTTTAAATCCCCGATCTGGCATCTTATCCGAATCTTTCCCAATGGTCTGGACCCACTGGTGTTGAATCCATAGATTGTAGTGCCCGTGGCAGCTAGCTTACTAGCCGGAATTCCGAGGTTATGCATCATCGGTGTGGCATGATGCTGACAGCGGAACCCGGATCGACTTGGATCCGGTTGACAACGCTGGAGCCAATATGCCCTGTGAAGTACAAGGGCCGATCATGTTTCGAGTTCTTCGTCTGCATGTCTTCTTTGGTAAAAGAAATGCAGGAAAAATGGTGTGCCGCGAGATTGCAGTGTTGAACCGACGGCTCTGGTTCTTCCGGAGATGGCTTGATCCTAGTCAGAAAAACTTCAGAATTGCTCAAAGCTTCTTGTAATGCTTCCCTCGTGTCTCTTGAGAGACGCAGCAATTCATACAACGTTATTCTGGCCAGTATATTAGCTAGTTGTGCCATGATATCGAAGTGATGCGGAGTACTCGAGCTCCCCGGTTTATCTCTTCCAATCGGTTGATTGAACCGAGACCGCCTCAGGTTTTAGGCTTCCTGGTGTAGAGGCTCTTTCCCCTTCTCCTTTTGCTGGACTTTCTCCGTAGCTACGGGTGTTGGGGGAGTTGCGACAATTCCCAGTTCTGCTAACAGCTTTAGTCACCCCCTATTCGGCTAACTGCTCTGAGGCATCCGGATATTTGAAGTGGTATTCATTCCCGCTCCTGGTAGTAAAGGCTTCCTGCTCATCTTCGGATAATGGGAAAGTAGGAATACTTTCGTCGTCCCCTTCTGGAATGGCTGCGGCTCCACAACAAGACTTACCCTTTCCTTTTGACTTTTTCTTGGAAGAGGATCCAATCCATTGTTCGTCTTCAATCAGATCGGGATGAACCCAAAGAATCTCACCATTCGGGGCTGTGTGTGGCACAAGTCCTTTTTGACATTGCCTGTGAGGATCGTCGTTTACCGTCTTCACTGCTGCATTTATTACCGGCTCATGCTGGAACCAGTTCAAGGAAACAGAACCGAAGCTAATCGATACTGCATTTGCACCCACTTTCTTCTCCTTAGGTTGCTTCATAGTGATGACCCCGACGTCGATTAGAGCTTGAATCTTATCTTTAAGGGCATAGCACGCCTTGGTAGGATGGTGCACCGCTCTATGAAATGCGCAGTATTTTGGATCGCTAATTCTTTTAGCATCTTCCTGATCCTGGATCGGAGGCAACTTGATTTTGTTGTTCTCTATAAGGTATTTGAAGATACCGGGGACTTCATCCTCTTTGAACGAGTAGACCTTCGGGAATTTTGGTTTCTGGGGCTGTTGTTGCCACCTTGATTGTTGAGGCGTCTTCTGCTGCTGCTGTTGCGGTTGCGCTTGCACTTTGAATGTCTGGTTCGCATCCACTGCATTCGCTTGTGCTTTTCCCTTACCCTTAGGGACAAAGTTCTGTTATGGAGCATTATTTATCGTTTGACCTCTTTCTGCCTTCTTCCTTTTAAGGAATCACTCGGCTCGTTCTCCTCGCACTTTTAAGTCCTTCCAGGTCTTTGGTGGTGCCATTCCCATAGCTTCGAGGATGTCCAATGAAAGATTATTGTGACAAGTCTCGAGGATAAAGTCTTCACTGATCGGATCCCTGCAGTTCATTGCTTTGTTTCGGAATCTCTTCACGAAGTTTTCAACCGTCTCACCATTTTTCCGTTTCTCGTCAAATAGTGTGCCGATTGAAATCTCGGTGTCGTCGTCGAAGAAGTTTGTCAAAAACATATCCTCCATGTCATCCCAACTGTTGATACTCCCTGGCTTAAGACGGCGATACCAATCGAAGGCCGCTCCTCGAAGAGTGCCAACAAATGACCGCACCATTAAAGGTTTATTCCCAGAGATTATTCCTAAGTGAGACTTAAAATATATCAAGTGCTGGGTAGGGGAACCCTTCCCATCAAACGGCGTGAAATTGATCAAATTGAATTTCACCGGATATGGAATTGATTCCCATTCCCTTGGGTATGGACATGGTATTCCGGACCTCTTCACTTCTTGAGCATTCATCAACGCGTTGATTTTGCTCTCCAAGTCCCTCATTTTCTTATCCTCACTCGTATCTGTTTTCGAGTGATTTCGGGGAGAAGTAACGTGATCCTCCTTTGTGTTGTTATCATCCAAAGGGCCACCCCCATTGTTGTTGTTGACAGGAGGGGTGTTCATGTTGGCATTATCCTCTTCCCGCTCGTTATCATCTTGATTCGGATTGTTGCGACGACTAGACTCTCCTTGATGAGTTGTCAGTGTCGCGATCTGCTGGTCATGCATTTCTCTCATCTGCTGCATGGCCATTTCCATTTCGAACTTGAAATTTTCCTTCTGCTTAGTCAGAGCGTCCTCGAGCAACTTAGCCACCTGTTCGGCGCTAATCATAAGTGACTCATAGGGCTGTCCTGCACTTGAAGCGGTGTCATCGGAAGCCATCGCTGAGCAAGCATCCGAGCAAGCATCCGAGCAAACCTCCGAAGTTTCATCTTCTGAAGGAAGCCCCTTCTGCATTCTCTGGTAATTCTTTCGTCTACTGGTCCCTGATCGCAATCGAGTCATACGTTGGGACACCTCGGTGAACTAATCTGGACAAAAGCGTCGCGTTGACTTCCCTCTCCCGGTCATATTGACGGACACTTCTGGAAATTCATCCTCTTGAAGAGTAGGTTTCCTTCTACGGAAGTGTCTTGGTCTGGCCTCAGATGTTCTGGTGGAGATCCTCTCAAACACAGAAACTCTTCGTGGGGCTTTAGAACAGCAGCATTCTGATAGCACTACCTTGATTATGTTGGCACACGGACAACGCAAAATCTGACCTCGGTCTGAACGTTTCTTTTTTGAGACTTATCCGTACCCCCGGCTCTATAGTACAACTCATCAGTTTGATAACTGGAGCAACCTATAGAGTGTTGGCACGATTTCCCAGGTATAACACCATCATCATCAGACAAATATGTTTCCCTCTGGGGATACGACGCTTTATTGGCGTCTTCAAAAGTCGCTCGTTCAAGTTTACGTTTTTGCGAGCGTGAAAACCTAACGGGCTCTTGAACTTCTACCCGCAATCCAATGCGGTCGGTAACAGGGGCTTTCCCTTTGTTATCTTTCTTAGGGGGATTGGTATGACCCCCAGTCTGGTTTGTTGTTTGGGGACCTTTCAACGGTCCCAATCGCTCCTTGACAGGTGCTTTACCTCGATCTTCTGGTAAAGGACCGAAATGACCTTTCAAAGGAACTCTGGATCTTGTGGGACCCACGTTCTTACCTGGCTCCATCGGAGGTGCGGGGACAGGGGAAACGGGATCTGGATTTGAAGTAGGCTGGATGGTAACTCCGTCCACTTTTGTCTTAGGTGATGGTTTTGTCTTTGGTACCCAAACCTGCTTATGTCTAGGCGACTTCTTGACCGTCTCTTCTTCTGCATCTCTTCCGCTTTCTGCAGAAGGACTCGGGCATGTGCGAGCAATGCGCGGCATTTCTTGATTCGCTCTTCGAGAGTAGAGCGAGTCTTATTGACGCAGACCCATTCGTTCGTCTCCGCCTTAGAGGAGGGGTCGGTGGTTCGCCGTTGTTGTTCTTGGCGCTGCCTTGATTTCAGATCCTCCGTATAGCGGATCCCGTCCATCGACTCTGCGGCCTTGGCCAATTGTCGTGCAAGGCGTTGACGTCATCTTTGCGTGCCCTCTTTGACAAAGTCGGAGCACCTTCAGCAGTTACCTTCACGGCAGAGGGGAGGTCCGGATCTGCAGCTTTGACCTCTTTGGACGCTGCAGGGATGTCACGGGGCATGGGTGCAGCAGCGGCGAGGGGATCTTGGATCTTCAACCCTAAGGTCCCGCGAGTGTTCCTGGAAGAGGAGGTCTTCCTGCGCCTGTTTGGAGAGGCGGATCTAGAGGAGGAGGAGGAAGAGAGGTACTCTTCAAACTTCTGTTGATCGAACTCGTATTCGATCTCTTCATTCCCCCGGATCTTGAATGCCGGTTGCGTCACGACAGCCTCGGCAGCGAGGCTGTTGGCTCCCACTGTGGTCGCCAGTTTGTTTTCGGAAAAAGTTGCCTTCATTGTCGAATTCATTATAATATAGATTGCTTACAAAGAATTCAAAGTATTCAAAATAAAGAATGAAAGATTACAACTTTTCAAAAAAAAAAAACGCAAGATCCGTTCGTCGTCTCTTGCTTGCGTGGGTCTTTAGCCTGTGACGGGGTCGTCGATATCCGTGGACTACCTGACAATCAGATCAGATCCAGAACTCCGTCGATTTGCGAAGGAATCTAGAAGCAGAAGCGCTTATCTCAGCAACAACGAGATAATTGCTTTTCTTAGAATTATCACAACGGGATAATTCTAAGGATCGGATGCGGGCAGTGCAGATCTGAAGAAGCTTTCTCTCTACTGTTGATGAACTCGATCAATCTTCAATCCGGCAGGGCTTCGTCAATTCTCCAAAAATCCAGATCCGAAAAAATGAGGACCCGGGGGCTCTATTTATAGGCTTTACGGACGTCCGGGCGGTTAAAACCGCCTAAAAGGCTATTTCTGCGTTGGAGACACCTCAGGGTGTCTCAAACTGGGCCGAGACACCTTGGGGTGTCTCGGCTTGGATCTGAAGAAGCTTTCTCTCTACTGTTGATGAACTCGATCAATCTTCAATCCGGCAGGACTTCGCCAATTCTCCAAAAATTCGGATCCGAAAAAATGAGGACCCGGGGGCTCTATTTATAGGCTTTACGGACATCCGGGCGGTTAAAACCGCCTAAAAGGCCATTTCTGCGTTTGAGACACCTCAGGGTGTCTCAAACTGGGCCGAGACACCTTGGGGTGTCTCAGGTGGGCCGAGACACCTCGGGGTGTCTCATTCAGGCTGAGACGCCGTGTTACGTACACTTGTTCATTTTCGCCGTAACTTCTTCGTCCGAACTTGGTTTTGAGTGATTCAAAGTGCGTTGGAAAGCCGACGAGGAGTTCTATAAGCTCCAATGATTAGATCATCTGTGGAATAAATGAGACACGACGGGTATTTTGCCGTTTGTGAATGACACGAGGTGCCCGATCAGTTCGTTCTCTTGTTATTCCGAAATTCTGTTAGTTCACGTAGTTCGTCGATTCACTTCAAATGTTTACTAACGCCAATCAAACTTCTGTGACTTGGATAGTGATGTTTGTTGTCTTTTCTTAACGCTGAGCTGTTCGTGGAGACCTATAGGCAATTTTCGATGCCTACAGCGAGGTACTCCAAAGTTCAACGAGGTTATGAGATGAACGAAGTTTCGGAAAGTAATGAGAGAAACCCCCTTGAAGGTCAAGGGGGGTATGTGAAATTAACCCTTCTTTTGTTGGGTCTTTTTACCTATGTGCCCCACAAGTTGTTCTATTTTCCATATGAACCCCCATTTTTTCAACACCTATATTATGAAACTGCATTGTAAATTGCATCCAAATAATGGACTGCCTCATCTAAAATTGCAAAAGCAATGTAGACTGCATTTACTTGGTCACTGTAAACTACAAGTTGTATGACAAGAAGGAGACTTATACGGCATGGCTGGCTTTCACCTTTGTGCTCAACTCGACGGAGCACCAAGGGGCTACAAATTTTATTAGGGCTGATCCATTGATGAATAAGATGAGAGATATATCTGTGGCGGGTGAGACAGGGGATTTCTTGATGAGCAGAGGGATTGCGATGATTATGACTGATGCGTATGAGGGTGAGGTGTATTTCTGACTCCGAGTTGATATCAAGCTCTACGAATGCTACTGAAGCGGCGAGAAGATTGAGGTTGTGTAAGGGGAATATATCAACTAAGGGACACCTAGTCGAGAGGAGACTATATAAGGAGAAGGTAGGGAATAGGGTGTTCAGAGAATGAGGCCTTTAGGGGATATATCGTGATACATGTTTGTGTTATAGGTTAGATTAACCTGTTCTTTTGTTGCAGTCCCAATAAATCCTTTCCATGAAACATGGAGGGATGTTAGTCTCACCTTTTCTACTAAGCAAAAATGCCTCAGGCCTATGTATTGAAGAGGGATAATTGTTTTTACATCTATAGTTTATATTGCGTGGAGGGGCCACGTGTGTGTGAACGCGGGTGCAAACCGCGTGCGCGTGAAGAGCACGAGCCCATGACCCAGCTTCCGCAATTTCAACTATAAATAGGATTTATTCTTTTCTTTAGGGTTTTTTGGTGGGAGCAAGGCTGCGGGTGCACAGAAGTTTGGCGGCTGCAGAAAAGAGTGCAAGGAGAGAATTTTTTTTCGGCTTAGGTTGTTTTTTCGGCAGAAGAAAAAGCAAAGCAGGAGAAAATAGAAGAGGAGTGTGCGGCTGTGTAAAAGAAAAAGACAGAGGCCTATTTTTTTGGGTTTTGTGCATCCTTTTGAGAGAGTTTTTGTATGAGGGATTTGAGAGTTTGTTTGAGGGTTTAGATTGAGTGATTGTAAACCCTAGTTGTATCTCTCCCTCTAATAGTAGATCTCCCCCCTCCTTGCCCCGTGGACGTAGGTAATTTACCAAACCACGTAAAAATTGGTTGTATCGTTTTTGTGTGATTTGTAATAGCTTTTTAGAATCCCTCGACAGGTCAGTCCTAGAACTGATGAGAGGAAGAGCCGATATCTCACTTTGTTGAGATATTCGCTTCAGATTCTTGTTTCCTTGGTGAGACGGGAATTCTTATTGCGACCTGACTCTCTTGTTGTGCTGCCGAAGTGCTACCGAAATTTTCGCTGCGCGCAACAAGTGGTATCAGAGCCCAGATTTCAGATCTAGGGTATTGGAGTTTGGTGGAGGAAGATTTTTTGTGTGAAGCTTGGTTCTTGGAGTTCTAGCCTTCGGTAGAGATAGCATTAGGAGTTGCCATTGGGGATTTTTCTTTCCTCATGTGGATAAGGGATCTATTTGGAATCCGATCTAGGGTTCAGTTGGGCGGTACCTAATTCTGTCAAATTTGTTCTTTCTCTACAATTTAGAGTTAGTTTGCAATGGAAGAAGAAGGTGAAAGTAGCAAATCGATGGCGAGTACAATATAAGTTGGTTTTCAGAACACTAAGATTAGTGTGGTGAAGTATGACGGCAAAATCAACTTTGGTTTGTGGATGAGCGACGTACAGGATGCGCTCAATACTCAGAATCTGAAAGAGACCATCATGGTCCACGAGAGGCGATCTAAATATGATGAGGCGATATGGGACAAGATGAATAGGAATGCTTGTGGGGTGATCAGGTCCTGTTTGGAACAGGAACTGAAATATGATGTGATTGGGGTGACGTTTGCAATGAAGATATGAGAAATTCTCAACAACAAGTATATCACAAAGAGTGTTGAGAACATGTTGCACTTGTTGCGAAGACTCTTCAGATTTCAGATGTCCAGAGGCACCTCGCTAGCGGCTCATGTGAACAACTACACTAAGTTGTTGTCGGACTTGGCGAATGTTGATGAGAAGATATCGGATGAGTACAAGGCGATTATTTTGTTGGGCTCCTTACCGGATGAGGAGTATGATACATTCGTGCTCACTTTGTTGAACGGGAGATCTTCTATCAGCTATAGTGAAGTGACTAACGCTTTGACGAACTACGATTTGAGGAAGAAGGATAAGGAGACTTCCCGCACTAGTACTTCAGGAGAGGCCTTGTCAACGAGAGGTAGAAGCCCATATCCAAAAGGTGGTAATAGAGGAAGGTCAAAGTCAAGAGGCCGCCACCAATTAGCAAAGAACCAATGTGCATTCTGCAAGGAGCAGGGACATTGGAAAAGAGACTGTCCGAAGCTCAAGGAGAAAGAGAATGGCAAGAAAAAGGGCCCGAAGGCCAATGAGGTGAATATTACGAAGACGATGATTCCGATGATTCGTGCTTTTCTCTACTGATTACTCCGGAGGTGAACCATGTGGATGCATCAGATTGGATGCTTGATTCCGGCGCTACTTATCATGTGACCCCTAGGCGAGACTGGTTTGCATCTTTTGAGAAAGTCGATGGGGGTGTTGTTGTCATGAGAAATGATCAATCCTGTGGTGTTTGTGGGATAGGTACCGTGCGGATTAGGATGCACGATGGAGTAGTCCGTGAGTTGAAGGAGGTGAGATTTGTTCCTCAACTAAAGAAAAATCTTATCTCAGTTGGAGCTTTGGAGGCGAAGGGATTCGAGGTGACTTTCGAAAACGCTGTAGCGAAGGTTACTAAGGGATCATTGGTGGTGATGAAGGGAGTCCGCAATCAGAATTTGTATTATCTGAAGGGAAGCACCGAGATTGGCCAAGTTGCTTCGGCTATTTCAGAAGCAGACTTGAGCAGACTTTGGCACTATAGATTGGGGCACACAGGTGAAAAGTCACTACAGGCATTGTGCAAGCAGGGACTATTGAAGGGAGCCAAGAGTGGGAAGGTTGAGTTCTGTGAGCACTGTGTTCTTGGAAAGAAGACAAAAGTGAAGTTTGGGACTGCCATTCATCAGACGAGGGGCATCCTGGACTACGTGCACACAGACATTTAGGGTCCCACCAAGACTGCATCACTTGGTGGTAGACATTGGTTCGTCACTTTTATAGATAACTATTCTAGGCGTTGTTGGGTGTACACCATAACGAAGAAGAGTGAAGTCCTAGATTTGTTTATAGAGTGGAAGAAGAGATTGGAACTGCAGACTGGGAGAAAGATCAAGACGTTACGATCCGACAACGGTGGTGAGTATACTTCTGACCCCTTTCAGCAGCTATGTCGAGACGAGGGCATAGAGAGATACTTCACAGTTAGTCATACACCGCAGCAAAATGGGGTGACAGAGAGGTTGAATCGGTCTTTACTGGAGAAGATTCGATGCTTATTGTCGCAGAGTGGTTTGGAGAAGATCTTTTGGGCTGAGACACTTACATATGCGAGCCACCTCATTAATAGGCTGCCTTCATCTACGATTGAGGGGAAGACCCCTATGGAGAAGTGGTCGGGAGAGCCAGCACACGACTATGACCAGCTCAAGGTATTCGGATGCCCTGCATTTTATCATGTAAGAAATGATAAGTTGGAACCTTAAGCTAGGAAGGCCATATTTGTAGGATTTAAGCGTGGTATCAAGGGATACAAGCTTTGGGATCTAGTTGATAAGAAGATTGTGCTGAGTAGGGACGCCACGTTTGATGAGGCTTCTATCTTAAAGCTTCCCAACTCTCATCAGGTGGAGAGCGACCCGACGAAAGAGATATCGCAGGTGGTGGAGATCGATGCAGCTCTACATTGTCTAGATAGTACAGTATCCATGCAGGTGCCGACTAAGGTGACTTCAGGCGAGCACGACAGTGACACGAAGGATACGAGTACTGATGTGCAAGATCAGGGACCGACGGCTCAGGTTCAGGATTCTATTGCTGTTCGGAGACAGAGGAGAAACATACAGATGCCAGCACAGTATGCCGACACAGGTGCGTATGCACTTTCGGTGGAGAGTATCGATGAAATGGTGCCTACTACATTCAGAGAGGCCGAACAGAGTTCGGAGGCTGATTCGTGGCAGGTGGCTATGTAAGAGGAGATGAAGTCTCTTCATAAGAACGATACATGGGAGCTTGTTGAGCTTCCAAAGGGGCGGAAGGCCATTGGTTGCAAGTGGATATACATGAAGAAGGAGGGTATTGAAGGCACTCCATTGAGATTCAAGGCTAGGTTGGTTGCGAAGGGCTATGCACAGGAGGAAGGAATAGATTATAATGAGGTTTTCTCTTCGGTGGTGAAGCACTCTTCGATTCGGATTTTGCTAGCTTTGGTGGCACAATATGGTTTAGAGTTAGATCAGTTGGATGTGAAGACCATATTTCTTCATGGTGATCTTGATGAAGAAATATATATGACTCATCCATTGGGATTCCGAGCTGTAGGGAAGGAAAAATTAGTTTGTAAACTGAAGAAATCGCTATACGGTTTGAAGCAGTCTCCTCGACAGTGGTATAGACGATTCGATGGTTTTATGATTGGTCATTCATACACTCGAAGCCAGTTTGATCCTTGCGTATATTTTCGTAAGTTGAAAGGAGGTGCGTACATCTACTTGTTACTTTATGTCGATGACATGTTGGTTGCCTCTTCTTCCAGGTCGGCTATAGATGAGTTGAAAGTTCAACTTTCAAATGAGTTTGAGATGAATGACTTGGGTGAGGCCAAACGCATTTTGGGAATGAAGATCGACAGAGACAAGAAGAAGGGCAGAATTTGTTTGACACAGGTGGCTTATTTGAAGAAGGTTCTACAGCGATTCCATGTTAGCATGGATACGAAGCCAGTTAGTGTACCATTGGGAGCCCATTTGAAGCTTTCAGCTGGTCTTTCACCGAAGTCAGTTGAAGATCGTGAGTTGATGTCGAAGACTCCATATGCGAGCGCGGTTGGGAGCTTGATTACGCGATGGTATGTACGAGGCCAGATTTGTCACAGGCGGTGAGCATGGTTTCGAGATACATGCATGATCCAGGAGTGGGTCATTGGGACGCCGTGAAATGGATTTTGAGATACATTCGGGGTACGCTCAATGCTGGTTTGGTTTATGAGCGAGACACTACAGGTAGGCAGCTATGCATCGTTTATGTAGATTCGGATTATGCCGGGGATTTGGATAAGCGCCGGTCTACAACGGGGTATGTGTTCACTTTGACCCGTACGCCGGTGTGTTGGAGATGCACCTTACAGTCGACGGTGGCTTTGTCTACGACGGAGACAGAGTATATGACAGTTACGGAGGCTGTGAAGGAGGCTATTTGACTTCGAGGACTTTTGGAGGAACTTGGTATATCGCAGAGGTCCGTCACTATTCATTGTGATAGCATGAGTGCTATCTATTTGGCGAAGAATCAGGTTTTTCATGCGAGAACGAAGCACATTGACGTTCGTTATCACTTCGTTCGAGATGTTCTTGAAGATGACGATGTGGAGATTGTGAAGATCCACACGAAGGATAATCCGGCGGATATGCTCACTAAGGTGGTTCCGAGCAACAAGTTTGATCATTGTCGAAACTTGTTGCATATTCGTGATTGTTGAGGCCGTTGACGGCCATTTGGATGAACTACGTTCGGCTTGATTCCTTGGGCAAGAGGATACGTAGGCAGTCATGTTTGATGCAGCCGGTTTGGATTAGTTGATGGGGGTGAGATTGTTTGGACTCTCGTGCACGAGCCCACGACCCAGCTTCCGCAATTTCAACTATAAATAGGATTTATTCTTTTCTTTAGGGTTTTTTGGTGGGAGCAAGGCTGCGGGTGCACAGAAGTTTGGCGGCTGCAGAAAAGAGTGCAAGGAGAGAAATTTTTTTTCGGCTTAGGTTGTTTTTTCGGCAGAAGAAAAAGCAAAGCAGGAGAAAATAGAAGAGGAGTGTGCGGCTGTGCAAAAGAAAAAGGCAGAGGCCTATTTTTTTGGGTTTTGTGCATCCTTTTGAGAGAGTTTTTGTATGAGGGATTTGAGAGTTTGTTTGAGGGTTTAGATTGAGTGATTGTAAACCCTAGTTGTATCTCTCTCTCTAATAGTAGATCTCCCCCCTCCTTGCCCCGTGGACGTAGGCAATTTGCCGAACCACGTAAAAATTGGTTGTATTGCTGTTGTGTGATTTGTAATAGCTTTTTAGGATCCCTTGACAGGTCAGTCCTAGAACTGATGAGAGGAAGAGCTGATATCTCACTTTGTTGAGATATTCGCTTCAGATTCTTGTTTCCTTGGTGAGACGGGAATTCTTATTACGACCTGACTCTCTTGTTGTGCTGCCGAAGTGCTGCCGAAATTTCCGCTGCACGCAACATATATATCCATTATCGACAACTAATTTTGCTTCGTGTGTAGAATTATGCGAGTGTGAAAATAGTAATGCATCCTTTGCTGTACTGGAAGTGTTTGGACCAATATGACTAAATGAATTTTCCATCCATAAGTCTATTTATCATTTTTTCAGATGCCTTTATGTTGTTACTACACTGCATGCTATCTTGCTGATCAGGTGGTATCCTCACAGGAGATGTTGATTCCGTCTTTCTGATAACGTGCGAGTTCTGGATATTGGGTTTTGGGTTCCCAGCTACA
Organism: Asparagus officinalis; assembly: GCF_001876935.1. Lineage (NCBI taxonomy): Eukaryota > Viridiplantae > Streptophyta > Magnoliopsida > Asparagales > Asparagaceae > Asparagus > Asparagus officinalis. The sequence continues at coordinate 71,497,493 of NC_033799.1, read as the reverse complement.
CACTCAATCACTCATTTGAGTTGTGGAGTCGAGCCAAACAGGTAAGATTTCAACCTGTTTCTTGATGCACGTTCACAAATTGTCGTTTTAAATTTATGCAAAGGAAATACATAAGATATTAAGATGGTAAATAACATAAATAAGACTTCCATGAGCTTTCATAGTAGTCTTCTTCATTTTCAGAGATGCTTATTCATTCACAACCAAAATATTGTCTTTAGTCGTTACATAATCAATTACTATAATCTTAGTCGCTGATTATTATAAAAGATAGCATCTCTTACTGTATGATGTATTCTTCTAAGAACTAGAATCGTAAGGAACGATAATAGACACTGAGGGATTGGAACATGCTTTATCACATTGCCAATCAAAGTCATGTGTACAAACTTTCATGAATTGGATAATTTCTAGTTGATCACATAAGGGAAAGAAAGCAAATTATAGATTTATTCACGGAGTAGCCTGAATTAATAGGGCCTTGTAGGGATCTTTAGATTTCTTCTTTCCACTACTTCCATCAGAAATTTATAACCCTCGGTTTTTTGTTTCTTAAAGGTTTGCGATCTTGAACATACTGAAATTGATAGATGTCTAATGAGTATCAATGGGATTGGTGAATGTAACAACAAATAGTTGTGCTTAATTAATCCTCTCATTAGAAGAAGATCAGAATATTCCACCACCATGAGGTTTCAATTATTGGGATACCTTAATGATATTGATCTTTTTTACATCTAACTTTTGTTATCATGCCTGCTTCTGTATATAAAATTTAAGTTTACCTTGAGGATCTTATTGCTTGCTACTAGTGGGCTGCATTCAAGAATGCACTTGATTTTGCAGTATTAGATGCATTCTTTTCTCACTTTGCGGTTTGAACACATTTAATTGGTGATTATCTTTTTTTGCTCAGGGTGATGAACTTCATGTCTATGAAACCATCTTTTGACCTTATGTTGCTAAGCATGAGACTGAGATTGATCGTAACTTGCTCGATTTGAGAACAAGAACTGGGGACATGATCGTTCTTTATTCACAGAGAATTGCTAGCTATGGTCAGACAAGAATCTATGAAATCTTACAATATGTTGCTTCGCAGTCGCCATCTCAGTCATCAAGACCTCGTCCTGCTCAGGTACTAAATCTTTAGATTACTGAGTTTAATGTCTCTTTGTTGATGCTCCCACACTGTTTTGCGCCTCCAGTGATTTTTATTTCCCGTGTCTTTTTTGTTTGTTTTTTCTTCATTATGATGAGATAATTAACTGTGTTTTTTTTTTGTCACCCTCTGGAGTTCAGTTTTGTCAAGAGTCGTCTCCTCTAATAACTATTATCATATCCTTAACTGCTTGTGATTAAGATCTCTTAGGCCTACCTCTATATAATCTGCCTTGCCTCATTACTTATTATCGTATCCTAATTGCTTCCAAACAATATTTCATTGTAGCATATACTTTGCTTCAGTAAACTGTTCTAACTCCTGGCGGCTAACTTGAGGATGTCCTAGTGAACTAGGTGTAGGATGTTAGTATCTGAATATTTTATCATAGTAGAATTCTCTCTGATCCTCCTGAGGGAGTAATTATCTTCTAGGATGACATGTTCTCTGCTCATGGAGTCCATTACTATTCCCTTATATCCGATGCATATCTATATTTGACTTTTGACAGATACGGACTACGACTTTTCTTTATCGAACCATGTCTGTATTAGTATTTGTATCTGTGATTGGTAAGAAGATATGGAATCCATTTCCACCCTTGGTATCACATCATCCTCTAGTTGATCCTGGTGTTATTCATGTTTGATATGCAATGCATGCTAAAACTACTTAGTGACAAAGTTATTGTGGCGTTGTATTCTTGGTAATGTGTAAGAGCTATTAATACCCAATTCATTGACCTTTTCATTTGGTTGATATTGGTTGATATGTTACTTTTGCAGTTCATGCCTCTTCTGCAATATAAATAAAGTACTTTATCTTCCGCATTTTGTCAATTAGGAACAGTATGGCAATATCTTGTATAATTTATAGACATGTCCATTGAGAATATCTCCCTGTTAATAATTTGTCAGCGTGCTCATTTTTGTTTTCTTATTCACGGTGCAGTTGCTTGAAAAGCAGAGATTGATTGATTTTGCAGAGGCGCTTCGAAGTAAGCTTAAACTATTTTGGTGAATTGGAGAATGTAAGGTTTGATTGAGATGTCCATGTTTGGGAAGGCTTTGAAAAGGGGTAGGATATCACAAGCAGAGGAGTAGAGGATAGAAGAATGTAAAAAGATTATAAATATATCTCTTTTCATTCCAATTGTAAATAAATATGTAAATAGAAAATTAGTTATTATCTATGCATGTAAACAATTTATGTATCGTTCTAGTATTTTGGTGAATGTATTATATGAATATAATTGGATTTGATATTGAAATATAATTAGATTGTGTTGGATATAAATATTGTTTGGCGCTGTGCAATATTATGAACATGTACATGTGATATTATATGCCGTGCAAAGTAGATCCTTGATTGTAATCATATTAAACTCATACTGCCAGAGTACATAATGACTTTTTAAGTTTTACAAGTTTGTTAGAAGTTTTATTAAAGCTGAGTATGCTTGGCCTTTGAAGGAAGTCACGCTTAGGGGGCAAAACCCAACAACTTAAAAAATTTCTTTTATATTTCTCAAAAAGAAAAAATAATAATAAAAGAAAGCAAAGCAAAAGCTCATCCAACTGAACCAACTCGAGATTAAAGAGCCATAAACCACTAAAATCAGTACTATACATACCTTATTTTATCACATGTTACAAGTCTCTCCATTCTTGACGTAATTCTTAAAAGTATAAGCTTATCCAACTATACCCACACAAGTTAGATGTAATATCTACCATGTTAACGAAAAGACTAAACAGAAAATTACATAACATAAACTAGTAACTATAGCAAACAAGCGCCTTCCTTTGTTTTTTTTTGCCCCTTTAGTCACAAATTAACATGCAACTATCTTCAACCCAAGGCTCTTTTGAGCATACTCCATCAAATTATCAATCTCTTTCTCATCAATATAACCATCTCCATTAGTATCCGCCTGTTTAATCCACCGGCCAC
>NC_033799.1:71487178-71494364 GCF_001876935.1 Asparagus officinalis | reverse complement strand
CCGACCGAGGCTGCGGACGGCCCGTCGGAGCTCCTCCTTGCTGATCCGTCCATCCCCATTAGCATCCAACTTCCTCATCCATTCCCTGAACTCCTCCACCGTCATGTCTCCGTCGATGGATCTTGTGGTTTGGCTAAAGTTTGTGATGGCCATGTTTAGAGTTGAAGATTACTTAGTGGGATTTTGTGGTTGATTAGGTTTACAAAGTAGGCTCTCCTCTTGTTCTGTATATATAAGCAACGTGTGGCATCTGTCGTGTGGAGACTGCTTCAATCATAGTCGGTCTAATATAATGATTAGTTTAACTTATACTTCCTGTTCAATATTTCAAGGAACTGTTGGTTGACAAGACATAGAGTCACAATAGCAAATGATACAGTAAAATCCACGTATCAACAATGGAATTGGACGCTCGCGATTGTTGGGCGAATGCCACGTGCAACCAGAGGCGGATCTATATACCGTCCAAGTGGGGCCGTAGGGAAAAAAAGATAGGGTGGTTTCTGTAAAATCTCCTCTCTTAAAAATAAAATATATTCATTCTTTATCTCAAAACGTCCTCTTTTGAAATATTTTGGAGATATTGATGTTGGTTATTCTACTCGTTTTGTTTGGGTTGTCGTGTATCTCTTGTGAATAAAATTGCATTAAGAAAATTTTTCGTCTATCTTTTGTACGCGGCCCCCTAAATCCCTGGATCTGCCCCTGCCTGCAACTTGACACTGGTTGTTGTGTATCAATCAACAATTTAGGTGGAAGTGTAGCCTACGAAGTATTACCAAACATTCTGATTAGATCTTCTTATTCTTCATAGACCAATCAATCATTGGGTGAGGTGGAAACGCTGAGAAAATTTGTTCATACTAAAGAGTAGCAATATACCACAAAAAAGAGATAAAGATACAATATTTACGTAGTTCAACAATCATGTACGCCCATGAAGAGAGAATTGATTCTTTTTTTTAAATCTAAAGATTAAAATAGATCCAGAAGAAACTCTCTCTCAATCTCACCAAATGATCTCTCAAAATACAAGAATTCTATCTAGGCTCGTCCAATTGGGCTTCGACCCAGACCTAGCTCGGGCTTGGGAAAAGCTCGGAAAATCCGGGCCGACTAGGACTCCGGGCCCAAGTCTGGGTTGTGTTGGTGAAGCTCGGGCCGGGCCCGACCTAGCTCGATTATACACACACACATTATGATATGATCATTAATGTATACTTTTAAATATATTTATAAGTGTATGTGGTTTTTTTAGGAAAATGGCCATAGTTTCCTAGTCCTAAATGTATATATTTAAGTACGCAAGTGTGTGTGTATACATAAATATTTGTAAACCTAAGGCTAGGGTTTATTTTCGGCGGTGTGGGGAAAAGACTGCGGGAAAGAAAAGCAGAGAGGTTTAAAAAGGATTTTCGGCTGCAGGGTAAAACAGAGGGTCAGCGGCTATTTTGAGGAGTTTTCTTTAGGAGCCTTAGATCTGAGTCTTGAGGAGAGAAAAAAGTGAGATTCTACAAAAGAGAGGTTAATTTCTTTTGGATAAAAAGTCAGATCTTTTTTCTTTGAGACGAGCTTGTGGATTGTACAAGTCGTCGGTGTTCTTCTCATAGTGGAATCCCCCCTCATCCCCTCCCGTGGACGTAAGTAAGTTTGCCGAACCACGTAAATCTCGTGTATTTACTGTTTTCTGGGTGTTGACTATTGCTTGTAGGTTCCCTCAATATTTGGTCTAAGAGCTGATGAGAGGAAGAGTGTATATTTTACTTTGATAAAATATATCACTTTCGACTCTTGTTTCCTTTGAGAAATAAGAATTTCATTATCTATTCTCGTTTCCTTCGAGAAATAAGAATATAGAGGTTGACTTGTGCTTTTGGGACAACAAAAGCCAGAGCTATCTCTCAGGTGATATCGCTTCCGCGACGGTGGGCGTGACTCTGCGCCCAACAATTGGTATTAGAGCTGTTATTTAGATTGGGAGTGGTGTAGCTTCTGATTTGAGGTGGTGCTCGGTAATTTCCTGAGGGAAGCAGATTCATTAATACAAGCGGAGAATGACGTCAACAAGTAAAACAGTTAAAGTGAAAAAATACGAGATTGAAAAATTCAATGGGAAGAATGATTTTTCCTATTGGAGGATGCAGATGAAGAACACGTTGATTTCGAAAAAATTGCACAAAGCTTTGGCAAGAAAAGAGAAGAAGCACAATGATATGTCTGATGAGGATTAGGAGGAGCTGGATCTGGAAGCACGGGCGTCGATTATCCTTTGCCTTGAAAGGGATGTAGCTTTCTTGGTAGATGGAGAGGAAACGGCTGCGGGCGTGTGGTCGAAGTTAGAAACCACCTTCATGACGAAGAGTCTAACGAACCGGATCTATTTGAAATCCAAATTGTATACTTGCAAGATGGAGGAGGGCTCATCAATCCGGGAATACATCAACAAGTTTGATAGGATAATATCGGATTTGAAGGACATCGATGTGACTGTAGAAGACGAGGATCAGGCGCTTCTACTACTTCTATCTCTACCAAAGTCTTATGAGAACCTGGTGCAAACACTGATGCTTGTGGGAGACAATTTGACGATGGATGAGACTAGAACGGCGCTTCTAGCAGATGACCTTCGAAAGATTGCAACCAGTGACATAACTACTAGTGGTAACAAAGAACAAGCGTAGGGATTGTTTGCTAGAGGAAGGAGCAATGAGCGAGGAAAAGGCAAGGGAGGAAAGTCTAGATCTAAATCGAGACCTCTTGCGGGAAGGGCATGTTTCAAATGCGGTGAGCTAGGGCATTTCAAGGTTGACTGTCCTAACAAGAGAGTAGGTGGGAAAAAGAACAACAGCAAGACCGAGAGAAGAGAAGGTAAGGAAGAGGCGAGTTACGCATCGGAGGAAGGGAGCGAGAAAGAATGCTATATTGTTACGGATGGCGAAGAGATCTCCGGTAAGTGGATACTTGATTCGGGTTGCTCTTACCACATGTACCCAAACAGGAAGTGGTTTACTACCTATAGAAGCATTGATGGTGGAACCGTATTGATGGGGAATAACCATGCTTGTAAAACGGTGGGGCTCGGTGATATAAAAATCAAGATGCATGATGGAGTGGTCAGAACCCTAACGGACGTGCGGCACGTTCCCGACTTGCGGAAGAATCTTATCTCAGTGGGTGCATTGGACTCCGGTGGCTGCAAGATTGTTACAGAGAACGGAGTAAAGAAGGTTGTTCGAGGTTCCCTAACAGTGATAAAGGGTGTTCGTCATGGTAATCTATATACTCTCTCAGGTATGACGGTGACAGGAGATGTAGCGGTTGGAGCTGAAGGAAATGGTGGAGACCCATGTGAGCACACATGGTTATGGCATAGGCGGCTTGGGCACATGTCAGAGAAGGGTCTACACATGGTTATGGCATAGGCGGCTTGGGCACATGTCAGAGAAGGGTCTAGTTCTGCTTGGTAAGGAGGATTTACTGAAGAATCTGAAGAAACCTTACATGGATTTTTGTGAGGATTGTGTGTATGGAAAGGCGCACATGGTTCAATTCTTGAAAAGCAATCACAAGAGCAGAGGTATACTAGATTATGTGCACATGGATGTTTGGGGTCCGGCTCAGACAACTTCCATGGGTGGTTCCAGGTATTTTGTCTCGTTCATAGATGATCATTCGAGATATGCTTGGATTTATTTTCTTAAGCATAGGAACGAGGTATTTGAGACATTCAAGAAGTGGAAAGCAATGGTTGAGAACATGACGGGCAAGAAATTGAAGACACTAAGATCTGACAACGGTACAGAATATACAGATGGTGCTTTCAAGAAGTTCTGTGATCGGGAGGGTATTGTTCGACACTGGACAGTCAGGTCAACACCACAGCAGAATGGGGTCGCGGAGAGACTGAACCAAACATTGCGGGAGAAGACAATGAGTATGCGATCTTATGCTAGATTGGGCAACGAATGGTGGCCAGAAGCGGTAGCTACAGCCTGTTATATTGTGAACCGTTCTCCACATTCGACATTGGATGGTGATACACCCTATAGGGTGTGGTCAGGGGATCATGCAGATTATGAGAAACTCAGAATTTTCGGATGTACCGCCTATTATCACGTCAATGAGGGAAAGCTTGACGCGAGGGCCAAGAAGGCGATATTCTTGGGGTATGCAAAGGGCGTAAAAGGCTACCGCCTTTGGTGTACAGAAGATTCGAAGTTCGTGATCAGCAGGGACGTTACCTTTGATGAGAAATCCATGATTGCTACGGCGCCCAAGGATGATGGTGTTGGGACTGTTGGGACTTCAAAGTCCCAGGTTATTGAGATAGAACCTAAAGACCAACCAGGTTCTAGTCATGTTCAAGTGGGAAATCAGGTAGATGATGAGCTTGAGCAGGAGGAGGTTCAGCAAGAAAATACAAAGAACCAAACATGGGAGGTGGTCCCATTGCCCGTAGGAAGAAAAGCTATTGGTTGTAAGTGAGTGTATAAGAGAAAGGAAGATCCTTCAGAGCTCGGTGGTACAAGGTACAAGGTGAGGCTAGTGGCTAAAGGGTTTGCACAAAGAGAGGGTGTGGATTACAACGAGATATTTTCTCTGGTGGTGAAACACACTTCTATTCGGGTGTTATTGAGTATTGTTGCTCATGGTGATCTTAAGCTGGAACAACTCGATGTTAAAACAACCTTCTTGTACGGAGACTTGGATGAAGAGATCTACATGCATCAACCTGAGGGCTACAAGGTTGAGGATAAGGAGCATCATATATGTCGCTTGAGGAAGTCACTCTATGGACTAAAGCAATCTTCTCGGCAGTGGTACAAGCAATTTGACTCCTTCATGCTAAAGCATGAGTTTTCCCGAAGCGACTATGATTGTTGTGTTTACATTTGGAAGCTTCGTGGAGGTGATTATATCTATCTTCTTTTATTTGTGGATGGCATTCTTATTGCTTCAAGAAGCAAGGTGGAGATAGATAGGCTGAAATCTCAACTTGGTAAAGAGTTCGAGATGAAGGATATGGGCGCTGCAAGAAAAATACTGGGTATGGAGATTAGAAGAGAGCGGGCGAATTGGCGTTTGTTCTTGAGTCAGAAGGGCTACATTGAGCGGGTGATCGCAAGGTTCGGGATGCAAAGTGCAAAGTCGGTTGCGACTCCATTGACTCCATACTTCAGGCTTTCAGGTAAACAATCTCCCACTATAGCGGAAGATAAGGCACACATGGAGGGTGTCCCTTATGCTAGTGCAGTTGGTAGTTTGATGTACGCCATGGTGTGTACACGTCCAGATATTTCACAGGCAGTTAGTGTGGTCAGTAGGTTCATGGCGAATCTGGGAAAGACGCACTGGGAAGCGGTGAAATGGGTCCTGAGATACTTGAAAGGTACCACGGATACGGGTCTGTGTTTTGGTGGAGATACATGTCAGATTGACGGGTTTGTTGACTCAGATTATGTGGGTGATCTAGATAGACGGTGATCTACTACTCGTTATGTATTCAAGATACATGGAGCTCCAGTTAGTTGGCGATCGATGTTGCAGGTTACAGTGGCACTTTCTACTACAGAGGCCGAGTACATGGCCATGGCGGAGGGAGTGAAGGAAGCATTGTGCTTTCTACTACAGAGGCCGAGTACATGGCCATGGCGGAGGGAGTGAAGGAAGCATTGTGGTTGTGGGGTATTCTAGACGATTTGGGGATTAAGCAGGATAACGTGAACTTGTGGTGTGACAGTCAGAGTGCGATTCACTTGGCGAAGAATCAAGTTCATCATGCTCGTACCAAGCATATCGATGTCAGTTATCATTTTGTGAGGGATGTCATAGAGGAAGGTGATATTTCTCTCATGAAGGTGCACACGAATGAGATTCCTGCAGACATGTTAACCAAGGTGGTCACAGGTAGCAAGTTTAAGCATTGCTTGGACTTGCTTCATATCAGCCCATGTTGATTTGCCCAAGAGGGCATGGCCCTTCGGGGAGGTGATGGGGTGAGGTGGAGAACAATTATAGAACTACGGTTAGCTTGATCCCGGTGGAGGTTACGTAGGCAGTCGCGGTAAAGTAACGCACCTAGTTTGGCCTGGTTTGGTATTTCAGATCTCTCTGGTGATGTTCGCGGTGTTCTTCTGATGTTCGTCCAAAATTTGAGGTTTATCAAATGATGTACGAGGTGGAGAATTGTGAACAGAGTGGTGTCACATGGGGGACACAACACGTGTGCTCACGAGTCCAGTGGGTAAAAGAAGGCCCACGTTTCGTGAATTTTTTAAACCGCATCAACATGCTATAAAACCTAAGGCTAGGGTTTATTTTTGGCGGTGTGGGGAAAAGACTGCGGGAAAGAAAAGCAGAGAGGTTTAAAAAGGATTTTCGGCTGCAGGGTAAAACAGAGGGTCAGCGGCTATTTTGAGGAGTTTTCTTTAGGAGCCTTAGATCTGAGTCTTGAGGAGAGAAAAAAGAGAGATTCTACAAAAGAGAGGTTAATTTCTTTTGGGTAAAAAATTAGATCTTTTTTCTTTGAGACGAGCTTGTGGATTGTACAAGTCATCGGTGTTCTTCTCATAGTGGAATCCCCCCTCATCCTCTCCCGTGGACGTAGGCAAGTTTGCCGAACCACGTAAATCTCATGTATTTACTGTTTTCTGGGTGTTGACTATTGCTTGTAGGTTCCCTCAATATTCAGTCTTAGAGCTGATGAGAGGAAGAGTGTATATTTCACTTTGATGAAATATATCACTTTCGATTCTTGTTTCCTTTGAGAAATAAGAATTTCATTATCTATTCGCGTTTCCTTTGAGTCATCCAACTGAACCAACTCGAGATTAAAGAGCCATAAACCACTAAAATCAGTACTATACATACCTTATCACATGTTACAAGTCTCTCCATTCTTAACGTTCTTCTTAAAAGTATAAGCTTGTCCAACTATACCCACACAAGTTAGATGCAATATCTACCATAGTAACGAAATGACTAAACAGAAAATTACATGACATAAACTAGTAACTATAGCAAACAAGCGCCTTCCTTTGTTTTTTTTTTGCCCCTTTAGTCACAAATTAACATGCAACTATCTTCAACCCGAGGCTCTTCTGAGCATACTCCATCAAATTATCAATCTCTTTCTCATCAATATAACCATCTCCATTAGTATCCGCCTGTTTAATCCACCGGCCAC
>NC_033799.1:71451380-71487168 GCF_001876935.1 Asparagus officinalis | reverse complement strand
CCGACCGAGGCTGCGGACGGCCCGTCGGAGCTCCTCCTTGCTGATCCGTCCATCCCCATTAGCATCGAACTTCCTCATCCATTCCCTGAACTCCGCCACCGTCATGTCTCCGTCGATGGATCTTGTGGTTTGGCTAAAGTTTGTGATGGCCATGTTTAGAGTTGAAGATTACTCAGTGGGATTTTGTGGTTGATTAGGTTTACGAAGTAGGCTCTCCTCTTGTTCTGTATATATAAGCAACGTGTGGCATCTGTCAGCGTGGAGACTGCTTTAATCATAGTCGGTCTAATATAATGATTAATTTAACTTATACTTCCTGCTCAATATTTCGAGGACCTGTTGGTTGACGAGACATAGAGACACAATAGCAAATGATACAGAAAATCCACGGATCAACAAAGGAATTGGACGCTCACGATTGTTGGGCGAATGCCACCTGCAACTTGACACTGGTTGTTGTGCATCAACTAGCAATTTTGGTGGTGAAGAAACCGCAAAGAAGTTTTGTGAAGAACAGATGTTGGGATCCGCAGGAGTCAGTTTGGGAGCTACGCGGTCGACCGCGAACCGGCACAGACTCTGGGAGGAGTCTGGATTTGGCGCGGTTGACCGCCACGGTCGACCGCGAGACCCTATAGGACATTTTTGGGCTCTGTCATTTGTCGCGGTCGACCGCCAGACCCTGTAAGAGTTTTCAGGTTCTGTTTGTTGGTCGCGATCGATCGTGGCGGTCGACTGTGTAACGGGTCAGGCCCAGTTTGAGTTTCCTATTCTGATTTGGATTTTGGTGTTTGTATAAATACCAATATACGTTCTAGGGTTTCTTAAGGCTTGAGTTTAGGATATTTGGAGCACAGAAAAGAGGTATTTTTCTGAGCTATTTGTTTAGGGTTTATTTGGAGAGATTAAGAGTTTTGTGGTGAGATTAGTTTGTTCCTTCGAGTGATTTGTAATCTCAATTTGTACTCTTCTTCTCTATTAGTGAAATCCTCATCCCCTTCTTGCCCCATGGACGTAGGCAATTGCTGAACTATGTTAAAATTAGTGTTTTGAGTTTGTGCATTGATTTTGGTTGGATTTTGCCTTCTTTGATCGGTGGGTTGTTTGGTTCCTCGACACGGGTTTTCCCTAAAAATTGGTATCAGAGCTTGGGCTACGCTTGAGCTATTTGAATGAGTAGATCGATTTGTAAGCACGTCTAGGGTTTCAGTTGGTGATAAAGGTGAGATCTTTTTGGTAAAAAATCTATCTTTTTTAAGTTTGGATCTATTTCTTGTTCGTTTCCGCAATTGTTTGTTGGTGTGTTGAGGATTATGGTCAGGAAAGAAGGTGTTGAGGGTGGTTCTTCAGTCGTGAAGATTGTCCAAAGTTTGAATATCCACTCGATGAAGATTGACGTGGAGAAGTTCAATGGCACTAACAATTTTGGACTTTGGCGATGCGAAGTCTTGGATGCGCTCAATGCGTAGAATTTAGAAGATACGTTGGAGTTAGACAGGAAACCGGACGATATTGATGAGAAGGTTTGGAAAAAGATGAATCGTATGCCGTGTGGTGCGATTAGGTCTTATCTCACTCAAGATCTAAAATATGGTGTGATGAATGAGACTTCGGCTAAGAAGATTTGGGAAGTCCTAGAGAGCAAGTACTTGACGAAGAGCATCGAAAATCGCTTGTATTTGAAGATGAGGCTTTATCGCTTCCAATTGAAGAAGGGGATATCCATTGGTGATCACATGAACTACTACACGAAGCTTCTTGTAGATTTAGCGAATGTAGATGTTATTATTGAAGATGAGGACAAGACGTTACTATTATTGAGTTCTTTACCCGACGAGAAATATGAGACCTTCGTCCTTACTCTTATTAACGGGAATGCATCTCTTTCATATAATGAGGTCACAGCTGTACTTGTGAATTACCAACTTAGGAAGAAGGATAAGGAGACTTCTATTGAGTCGGTAGCGGGGGCATTGGTTGCAAAAGTAAAGAGTCCAAACCAAGGTAGAAGGTCACAGTCTAGAGGGGCACATCTTGGAATTCGTAGGAATCAGTGTGCTTTTGTAAAGAAGATGGACATTGGAAAGCCGAATGCCTAAAATTAAATGATCGAGCCGGGAAGAATAAGGGGAAAACGATTGAAGCTTCAGAAGTGAATGTTGCCAAATCTAGTGGTGATATTTTAGATTCAGATTCTTCGGGCTATTCATGCCCAGATCTTCCGTCAGTTTGTGTTACTGACTCCACTGAGTGGATGTTGGATTCGGGTGCCTCATACCATATTTTTCCTAGGAGGGATTGATTCTCCAGCTTTTAGGAGTTGGAAAGAGGGTATGTTGTGCTCATGGATAATGATCACAAATGCCCTATTGGTGGTATCGGTACCGTTCGTATTCAGATGAGTGATGGGGTGATTCGGGAGTTGGTTGAAGTAAGGTTCGTTTCTCAATTGAAGAAGAACATTATTTCACTTGGAGTTTTGGAGGTTGCAGGCTATAGGGTGACCTTGGTCGATTCACGTTTGAAGGTCATATTGGGGTCCATGATTATGATGAAGGGTGTCAGGAGGAATAATTTGTACTATTTACTTAGGAGCATGGTGATTGATAGAGCGCTGACGACTTCATCGGATTTGGCTAGACTGTGGTGTTGTTTGACGCTGGGGTATTTGATTGGCAATACCGTGTATAGATTGTTGAGGAGTGCGTTGACCTGCAAATGGAAGTCCTTTGAGCACATTGGGATGAGCAAGAAGACCATGATGGAGTTTGATACTTCTATCCATCGATCGAGGGGTCTTTTAGGAGGTGTTTAGTTAGACATTTAGGGGCCTTCCAAGGAGGCATCATTGGGAGGTAATCGTTTTTTGGTTGCTGTAGTTGGGGATTATACTAGGAATTTATGGGTCGCAACCAAGCTCCGTTGGTTTGAAGTCCTGGTAGTCCGCAACAGTTGGAAGAAGTGTGTTGGTAAAATGGTTATCCGTCGTACTAGCTCGAGTAGGGGTTTCTTCTTGTATTTGTGCCGAGCTCATGGCGGTTGGAGACACTTCATTGGAGAGGAGACATTGAGGCGACGATATGAGATGACAGATTTGATGAGTTGTTCCTTTCTGGAGGAGGATCGGCGTTGGTTGTCGAGTATTGGACTTGGTATTCGGGCTTCGACACGTCTGGGTCATCTTATACATAGGTTATCGACTACTACATTTAGTGATTTTGGATCTGGTGGAGCCGCTTCAGATTTTTATTGGCGTCGGATATTTGGTTACCCAGCACTTGGTCATATCGAGGATGTGAAATTTGATCCGATTGCGCATTTAGGATTCAGAGACTCGTTTGGCTATCATTTGGGAGCTTCTGATATCGTTCTGAGCAGGTATGTCACATTGGACTCTTGACAGGTGGAGAGTGTTGATCAGATCAGTTGGATATTATAGCGGGTAGAGGGTGATGCTACTCCATATTGGATGGATATTACTCCACATACTCTAGGTCATTCTGTATTATTTGGGACTTCAGCTGAGGTGACACAACATGGGGGTCATTCGGTTTTGGATGCAGATGACATGTTGATTGTTTTGAGTGCAGCTGATAGGCGTAGTTTGGACATGGTCATTGGTTCACCTCAGGCAGAGGTGTTTGGATCATTTTAGTTTGAGATCATTGGAGGTGCTATCAGTCACAGATTTGGTGATGATAGAGGAGAGTTGTGTGCTCTTCTATTGGATTGAAGGTCTTTGGAGGCCATTGGGTGAACTACGTGAATGTTTGATTCCTTGGGCAAGAGGATACGTAGGCAGTCAGTTTTTGATGCAGCCGATTTGGTGAGAGACATCGACGTTTGGGAGAGTGTTCGCACTCTAGTTTTGGTCTCGACTTGTTGTGGATTGAGTCCGTTATCATGAATAGTTTCACTTCATACTGGACGCAACAAGTGAGGCATTTGTTTTGGTTGGTGTCGGCTCAGTTTTAGAAGAAACTTCACCGAGGTGGAGAATTGAAGAAACCGCAAAGAAGTTTTGTGAAGAACAAGTGTTGGGATTCGCAGGAGTTAGTTTGGGAGCTGCGCGGTCGACCGCGGCGCAAGGCCGGTTGACCGCGAACATGCACAGACTCTGGGAGGAGTCTGGATTTGGCGCGGTCGACCATCACGGTCGACCGCGAGACCATGTAGGACATTTTTGGGCTCTGTCGTTTGTCGCAGTCGACCGTCGTGGTCGATCGCCAGACCTTGTAGGAGTTTCCAGGTTCTGTTTGTTGGTCGCGATCGATCATGACGGTCGACCGCGTAACGGGTCAGGCCCAGTTTGAGTTTTCTGTTCTAATTTGGATTTTGGTATTTGTATAAATACCAATATACGTTCTAGGATTTCTTAAGGCTTGAGTTTGGGATATTTGGAGCACAGAAAAGAGGTATTTTTCTGAGCTATTTGTTTAGGGTTTATTTGGAGAGATTAAAAGTTTTGTGGTGAGATTAGTTTGTTTCTTCAAGTGATTTGTAATCTCAATTTGTACTCTTATTCTCTATTAGTGAAAACCTCATCCCCTTCTTGCCCCGTGGACGTTAAAATTAGAGTTTTAAGTTTGTGCATTGATTTTGATTGGATTTTGCCTTCTTTGATCGGCGGTTGGTTTGGTTCCTCGACACGGTTTCACCCAACAGGTGGAAGCTTAGCCTACGAAGCATTACCAAACACTCTGATTAGATCTTCTTATTCTTCATAGAACAATCAATCATTCGGAGAGGTGGAAACACTGAGAAAATATGTTCAGACTAAGGAGTAGCAATATACCAAAAAAAGATAAAGATACAAGATTTACGTGGTTCAATAATTGTGTACGCCTATGAAGAGAGAAATGATTCTTTTTTTAATCTAAATATTAACATAGATTTAGAAGAAAATCTCTCTCAATCTCACCAAATGATCTCTAAAAATCCTAGAGTTCATCTAGGCCAACTAGGCTCCGGGCCCAAGTCTGGGTTTTGTTGGTGAAGCTCGGGCCGCGCCCGACCTGGCTCGATTATTATACACACACACACACACACACACTATGATATGGTCATTAATGTATACTTTAAATATATTTCTAAGTGTATGTGGTTGTCTCCTAGGGTACATAATACCTTACTTCATAAGAGAGAGAAAGTAGAATCACACTTTGTACCTTCTGAGCTAACCTGATCTACTCATCTCACTTATTATCTTCTCTAGCATTTTGGCAATTCGTAGCAAAGCTTGTTCTAGATCTAGTTGAATCAAGACGACCTTCATCCTTTCCATTAAAGCTCAAAATCCATCTTACCATTGAACTTTTTGATCATCATCTTCATCATGAAAGAACATTCCATTTCCATTCCTCAAAGATCAGACATTTCTTTGAAGACAAATATAATCTAGTAAAAAAATTTAGCTCTGATACCAATTGTTCACGCACGCCACCCGCAACCCGATACTAATTGTTGCTCACTTACCAATAATGTATGCAAAAACACAGCCTGCGAAAGCAACATCAAACATTCTAATTAGATCTCCTTATTCTTCATAGATTAATTGATCATCAGGTGATGTGGAAACAATAAGAGAATATGTTCAAACTAAAGAGAATAGAAAGATACACAAAAATAATGGATCAAGAGACAAAGACATAAGATTTATGTGATTCAGTAATCCATACATCCACAGAGAGGGATTTTATTTAGAAATTATGAAATAATCTATTCTTGTGATATAGATAAATCCACAAGAAATCCTCTCTCAATCTCACCAACTTATCTTTCAAAATCCTATGTTTCTCTTCTTAGTTCTCTCTAATTCACCTTTATATTATGTGTTGTGAGAGAATATAAGTTGATCTTATTGTTTTAGTCTCATGTTGCGTGTGGATTAATTATGTATCTATTCTTCTATTATAAATAAACTAATAGAGGAGAGACCAAAATTATATTTCCTCTTTCCTTTTTTATCTGTGATAATGGTATTAGAGCCACACATCATATTTTTTCCCCCTCGTGTCTAATCCTAGCCATACATCAGCTCGTATAATATCAGTCATCAATTCATATCTTCCTCTGATCTAATCTCAACCATTTATCAAAATTCTAACATTATTGATCCTCTTCAACCTTCAGCGGCTAGCCCTAAACTAACCCCAACTTCTGTCACTACCCCATCACTATAGCAGCCACCCACTCCATCCACTATTGTTGCCACCTGTTCCCACTGCCATCACCACCTAGCCCAACCAACGCTGATGAACGAACATTAGAACCCACATCTATGACAAGCCAAACCTCCACCACAAACCCACATCTCCACCATGAACCACTGTAGGCTGTCTAAAAATCACAATAGATAGCTGATCCCCATCAAACATCGATGATGGAAGTTACAATCTGACGACTTCCAGAAGGCTACAATTTGAAGACTTTCACGTAGATCGCTGAAGGTTACAATCTGACGACCTTCACGACAACCGATGAGAGCTCTAGTTTAACAGCCTTCACCATCAACATCGAGAGTTACAATCTGACGACTCTTGCATATCAAAGAGCTAAAGTAAAGATTACAAAATGACGATCTTTGCAACGCTTCGACAGAAAGAGACTACAAATCAATGGTCTCTTCAAATCAAGACGTGGAAGTCCTCCCTGCGTACCAGCATCAAGATGCGCCGTGTTCATAGTCACGAACGCAGCTCAAATACAGCTCCAAAAGTTGCAAACGCAGCTTAAATCGCCACTGGACGCAGCTCTATTCGCTGCCCGACGCAGCTCAACATCGCTGCACAACGCAGCTCAATATCGCTGCCCAACGCAGCTCCAAGCGCTGCCCAACGCAGCTCTATACCACTGCCAAACGCAGCTTTCATCCGCTGCAAACGCAACTTCCAGACGATGCGTTCAAGCTTCCAGACACTGCGTTTGAACGCAGAATTTACGCCAGAATGCAGGATCTGCGTTTGACTCGTTCAAACACGAGTTGAACGGTTTCAAAACCGTTTCCCACGATCTGAGGGGATCACAACTCCACTCAGGAGTGATTTAAGGGGCGGTTACATCCCATTAGCCCCACTTAGGAGCGAATTAAGGAGGTGGTTACACCCCTTAATCCCCTATAAATAACAACAAACTCAACAGAGTTAAAGATCGGATTTTTGATAATCAGATCAGGGCTGGATCTTTCAGGGTCGGTTTGTTGGAACTTCTTGGCTAGTCAACAGGATCCTTAGAGCATTTCTGGAGCTTGGGAGATCTGCAACAAGATCTTCTTCATCCTTGGCTTATAACCGACTTTCGGTTAAATCAACTCTTTCATAGAGTTTTAAACTCGTTCAGAGTTCTCCACAACGTCAAATCGGGAGGAGAAGACCACGTTCCAGTGAAACAAGACATCAGATCGTCAACGAGAAGCAAACTCGACGCGAGCATTCGAGGGAGGCATCTCATCGCCACCGTGAAGAACCCAGAATTAAACAAAGGGGAGAATCAAATTCATTCTCTTCTCTTTTGTAATCGGAAATCCAATTGTAACTGAGATTAAAGGAATACAAATCAAATTTAGCCCCTCCCCCGATGGAGTGGGCTCAGCTTTAGCCAAACCCGCACCAAGACGACGGGTATCGGGTCGAAAGATGCCCATGGAGGCGACAAAGGCCTTGAAGCAGGCTAAGAAGAACGCCGCTCGACGAAGAAGAAGATCTCGACGACGAGCACAACTTCGAGAATGTCGATCCTCAAGTCAACACGAGCTTCGTGTTTGTGAGCCTAAACGCGACACTGTTTCTGTTTCAGAACGCAAGTCTCGCGTATATGAGCCAAAACATAGGCTCTGTGTGAATAAGATTGAACGCAGCCCTAAATGGCGCGTTATACAATCGGAACGTAAAGCTCAGGCATGCATTCCTGAGCCAGAACGCAACCCTCAAGGGAGCATTACAACACAAAAGCGCAGGTCTCCAGACCGCATTAACCATCCTGAACGCAGTCCTCAACAAAGCATTCCAGAATCCAAATGCGGACATCAGACATGCGTTCGGGTGACGAAATTCAATATGGAACCTGGTCTTCTCCGTGGAGCTTCGGGGCGCTGCCCCGAACCCCGCCGGGGGGTATTCCATCCCCCCCGGACCCCCTGGCCAGGGGCGCGCCGCCCCCTGGACCCCCGGCTCGCTGACCGGGCAGCGAGACCCCCGAATACTCTGCGTAGCGCGACTAGATTGAGGGGCGGATATAAGAAGTCCATGGATTCAAGGCATCTCAACCAGATCCATGTTCACAAAGAGCCAGTCATGTCCAATCATGGACTGGGGGTTCCAATTCAAACCTCACGATCAGTGAGTAATTCTCCTCGAATCTTTACAACAGATTTGAGAGAGTTCATATCGAGAGAAAGACCGATGCAACAAATCATTCGTTCATTCCAATGTGAACGGCTGATTCCTACGATCCTCTCGGGATGTCAATGCTGCTCATATGCGGCCCAACTTGTTCTCACATGAAGAAGTCTCCAAAGACCGAATATCCTGGGGTCACTATCAATGTGATCAGCAGAGGGAAAGCCTCAGGTCCTAGTTCCGATAACTCTGAGACAAGTCGTTCACCGACCGTCAGAGAAATCGCTAACGAGTTTGAAGGAGTCTACTGACGCACTCGGACGCGAACAGGAGCCATTCCCTCTATCAACTATCGGAGNGTTAGCTAAGGGAACCAATTCCGATGATGAACACTCAGCCATTGCAGAGTCCCAATCATCAAGCTCTTTTGTTGAACATGAGAGCTCCGCTTATATGACGGGAAACCATGAAGATCTCGTGAAGAGACTTGATGAACAGGAGGCCATGCTCAAATCTCAACAGGAGGCCATTAATGAACTCATGGCCCTGTTGACTCAAATTGTCACAGACAAGGCCAAATCTCAGAAGACAGATTCGCCACCTAGGCAAGAATCCTCCCGGAGAGGAAAAACGTCTTCATCCCGACCTCACACAAGCAAAGGGAAGGGAAAAGTGGTTGATGACACGGCTTCTGACCAAGAAGCCCACAACCTGGAATCTTCCTCTGATGAAGGAAAAGAGACGGAGAACGAACAGAATCTCCAGTCTGTCAAAATGGAAGAATTGGAAGCCCGCCTCAATGTTATTTCTAACAGAAGCGAGCTCCAAGAAGAGGGAGTTGTCAGACCCTATCCTGCCGAGTTGTCAGGCCCTACCCTGCCGAATGGGACGCAGCCCCTTATCCTCCAAAATTCGAAGTCCCGACGCTACAAACTTTTGACGGCACGGGATCACCGAACCAACATATCTATCATTTCAAGTCACAGACTGGGAATGTGATATCAAACGACGCCATACTGGCTCCATTGTTCATTGGCACCCTCAAAGGAGTTGCCTTTGAATGGTTCAGGAAACTGCCTGCGGGCTGAAGATTCTTTGAAGAGGATACTGAAGTCTCCATCCATACTCTTCTCGCCACTAAGCAGAAGAAGAGGGAGTCCGTCAAAGCCTTCGTCAAGAGGTTCCGAACCATGGCTCTCCGGTGTTCGTCAGGTATGACACAGTCTACCCTAGTGGAGACCTGTCGGCACAATTTGCAAACCAACCTCCTAGCCCGAATCGGGGTTGCAGAATGTCGTTCTTGGAGACAACTGATCTCTCAAGGTGAACAAGCTCAGAAGATTATTGCCAGGATCAAAGCTGAAGAACAAAGTAGGCAGGATCCACCTGAGCAATCGGACCAAGCCCAATCTTCTCCTGAGCAATCGGACCAAGCCCAATCTTCTCAGTCAAAAGAAGAAGATACTACGACTATTGAAGCCAATCATCTTCAGTAGGATGGCAGGTCCAACAACTATCACGTTAACAATTACCTCTGATAGTCAACTTAATTAGATAGTGGCCCGCTAGGCAATGTGTCATGTCTACCCTTTTTCCCTCTGCACTTGCTCAAGACTGGGGGTTGGTTTATTTGTAGTTCATTAAATTATGAGTAGCAAATTTTCTGAGTTGTCATGTTCAACAAAATACCTCTGTCAACCACAAAATCTACCAAAACTATCACGTTAACCGTCACCTCTGATAGTCCTTTTCCTCCAAATTTCCCCACCAATCCTCCTCAATAGGATGGCGGGTCCACCAAAACTATCACGTTAATGATCACCTCTGATAGTCCTTTTCCTCCAAATTCTCCCACCAATCCTCCTCAATAGGATGGCGGGTCCATCAAAACTATCACGTTAACAGTTACCTCTGATAGTCTAGTTTCTCCAAATTCCCCCACAAATCCTCTTCAAGTAGGATGGTGGGTCTACCAAAACTATCATGTTAATGATCACCTCTGATAGTACATTTCCTCCAAATTCTCCCACCAATCCTCTTCAAGTAGGATGGCGGGTCTACCAAAACTATCATGTTAATGATTACCTCTGATAGTCCATCAACTTGCTAATCCTCTTCAATAGGATGGTAGGTCCACAAAACTATCACGTTAACATTTACCTCTGATAGTCCATCAACTTGCTAATCCTCTTCAATAGGATGGTAGGTCCACAAAACTATCACGTTAACATTTACCTCTGATAGTATTCTGACTTCATGGATAGTGCCCCACTAGGTGATGTGCCTTGTCTACCTCTTTTTATTCCCCTGCTAAGTCTTAATCAAGACTGGGGGTTGGTTACTTGGAATCCATTGGATTAAGAGTAATGAATCTTTCACATCGTCGAGTTAACATTACACTTCTGACGATCATCACCCCCACAGAGTATGAATGCAGCTTGCATCGCTCCCAATTTGTCACGTTAACACCAAACCTCTGACAAATCAACTTATCAATCCTCGTCAATAGGATGATAAGTCCACAAAGTTGCTCCCATCGCAACACAATCCTGTCACGTTAACACTAAACCTCTGACAAAATCAACTTATCGACTCTCGCCAATAGAGCGATAGGTCCTCAAAGTTGCTCCAATCGCAACACAATCCTGTCACGTTAACACTAAACCTCTGACAACCCACTTATCAATCCTCATCAATAGGATGATAAGTCCACAAAGTTGCTCCGATCGCAACATTCTCTTGTCACGTTAACAATATACCTCTGACAACAATCCACTTATCAATCCTCGTCAATAGGATGATAAGTCCACAAAGTTGCTCCGATCGCAACAAATTCCCGTCATGTTAACATCATACCTCTGACAACCCACTTATCAGACTCTCGTCAATAGAGCGATAAGTCCTCAAAGTTGCTCCGATCGCAACATTCTCTTGTCACGTTAATATCAAACACCTCTGACAAAATCAACTTATCGACTCTCGTCAATAGAGCGATAGGTCCTCAAAGTTGCTCCGATCGCAACACTTTTCACTTATCGACTCTCATCAACGGAGCGATAGGTCCATAAAAATACTGTTAGGTTAACATCACACTTCTAACAGTCAAATCCCCAATGAAACTTGTTAATCATTTTTCAACAAGAATAGCAAGTTGTCATTATAAAATCCCCAACGAATTAAATATTTTCTGGAATTATCCTAGTGATAATAAAGAAAATTTCTGAATTTCACTCTAAGTGAAAATTCATGCCAAGTTAATATTACACCTCTGGCGCTTCCAACTTTCTTTCAGTGTTTCAAGTAACACAGGAAGAAATAACGACAAAGCCTACGTATTCAACATCGTAGCACCAAAATCCATGCCTTTTACGCATGGGGGACTTTATCTCGATCCCTAATTAGAGATAAGCCTACGCCTAACACGCGTTGCCGGTTAGTCGTTTCCCGTGAAAATGACAAAGTCTATGTATTCAAAATCATAGCATCAAGTCTAAGAGGGTTCATTCTCTTAGCACAACGTTACATGTGGAACGGACTTAGACAATCCACATGCTAGCCCGACTCAAACGGTAGTCGGTAAAGGCTTATCAAATCCGTTGATGGCTGAGGGTTTGCCAAAAATCCTATGCACGTTTGCAGGTCCATCAGCTTAATGGATGTGAGCCGAGACTTAAAACAGATGAGCCAAAGACAAGTCTCAAAGACTTAGTCAAAAATGCACGGAAGCCACTTCCATGTCTCAAGTCAAAACGTTGTAGGTCGATCGGACGTCCTTGATTTGCTGATTTAAAAACGATTATCGCTGAGAGAGTCAGATTTGTTCACCCTAGTGTTCCAAATTGCCAAGATGGTAAAGATGAGACTCGGCATCTCAAAGTTCAATAATGCTAGGGTCCAACCCACATTCGAGAAACAGGATTATGGTGCATACCTCACACAAGGTCGCTAACGTGGCAAAATTCCCCTTCAACCAAGATGCCTTCGAAGACTAAGTGGCAGAGAACAAATCCTTTACACAGTTAGGGAATCAAGCAGCTCCAAGATCTAGAGTTGAAGATGCCCAAGTATTCCGGTAAATATCGTTCCCAGTCAAACGACACGCTACATTTTCGAAAACTTTGAGGGTTCTGTTATTGGCTGTGTCTAACAAGGAGCATATAGAGATAAGTGCCGTCTGATGACCGTTCAGTCTAAAACATCGAGTGAATGAAGGAAGTTAACAATCTAGCACCGAGCTTCAACAGAAGGCTAGGACCTAATTTTTGCAAATGTTATTCGTTTTCACGTAGATCCGCTGAAGGTTACAATCTGACGACCTTCAAACGAACAACCGATGAGGAGGCTCTAGTTTAACAGCCTTCACCATAACAGTCGTAGAGTTATATACTGACGACTCTTGCATATCAAGCTAAGCTAAAGAATTACAAATAATGAACGATCTTGCAACGCTTCGACAGAATAAGAGATTCCTACAAATCAGGATGGTCTCTCAAATTCAGATCGTGGAAGTCCTCCTTGCGTACGAAGGCATCAAGAATGCGTTTCTTGTTCTAGTGATATCAAATGTACTACGAACCAGCTTCAAATAGAATCGCCAGAGAGAAGTTGCAAAACGCAGGAATAAATCGCCACTTTGGACGCAGCTCTATTCGGTTTCTGCCCGGATTCTGTCAGCTCACATCGCTGCACAACGCAGGGCTCTTAAGTATTCGCTACCCCCCCCACATACACGACGCAGGCATACCAATCGCTTGCCCAATTCGCACGGCTCTTTAAATACACTGCCAAACGCAGCTTTCATCCGCTGCAAACGCAGCTTCCAATCACTGCGTTCAAGCTTCCAGACACTGCGTTTGGACACAGAATTCATGCCAGAATGCAGGATCTGCGTTTGACTCGTTCAAACACGAGTTGAACGGTTTCAAAACCGTTTCCCACGATCTGAGGGGATCACAACTCCACTCAGGAGTGATTTAAGGGGCGGTTACATCGCATTAGCCCCACTTAGGAGCGAATTAAGGAGGTGGTTACACCCCTTAATCCCCTATAAATAACAACAAACTCAACAGAGTTAAGGATCGGATTTTTGATAATCAGATCAGGGCTGGATCTTTCGGGTACGGTCTGTTGGAACTTCTTGGCAGCAAAAAGAGGATCCTTCATCTTTCGGTTGGAGCTTTGGAGATCAGCAACAAGATCTTCTTCATCCTTGGCTTATAACCGACTTTCGGTTAAATTAACTCTTTCATAGAGTTTCAAACTCATTCAGAGTTCTCCACAACGTCAAATCGTGAGGAGAAGACCACGTTCCAGTGAAGCAAGACGTCGGATCGTCAACGAGAAGCAAACTCGACGCGAGCATTCGAGGGAGGCATCTCATCGCCACCGTGAAGAACCCAGAATTAAACAAAGGGGAGAATCTAGATCATTCTCCTCTCTTTTGTAATCAGGAAATCCAATTGTAATTGAGATTAAAGGAATACAAATCAATTTTCCTTCGTTTCTTTTACTGCAAATTTTTCACAAACAACCACACTATCCACTACTATTCCTAACTAGATCAAAACAAATCTACATTAGACCCGAACCTAACCCTAACCGAAACTGCCCCCACTCACCCAAATCCCACCTTCCACATTAGACCTAAACCCAAACCTGACCCTAACTGCCTAAATCCCACCTTTGATCTGCACCAACCAATGACTGCCTTGCTTCTACCACCTAGCAGCGGCACCTAAACCCTTGCCAAAGAAATTAAAAAGACAAACAGATCTGGCCTTTGTACAAATCTAGTGTTTTTCCATTATTTATGTTTGGTTGTTGAGTGCTTACTAACTTTGATTGAGGAGTATGGTGTCTCTTTTCATTAAGGAGTGTCTCTTATTTGATTTGTTATGGCATGATGGTCGAGTTCAGCTAGACGAAGTTTGAGACAAAGGCTAAGATTAAGTTTTCTGAGGTGATCATCAAAAGATCACAGAACAAAAGGTAGATGACAACAACTACCTATAATGAAAGTGAAAGATTGAGATATATTTATCCAGTCGAGGGAAGATGAAGCACTTGTTAGAGGACCATCCTACATAGATGATAGATGCATGAACACAGGAGAACATGACAACATAGTGGAGAACAAAACTTAGGACTTAGTACTATATTGTGAGACTATGAAGGAGCTCTAGACCTTCTTGGAGGAATTATCTGGTAGGAATAGCAATATCAATGGAGCTTCTGATGTCATATATGAGCTATGCTGGAAGAAACAGAATAGCCGTCCCTTAGAGGACTATTATGGTGTTTTCAGTCGCTTTTCCAAAGAACTTCATTAGATATTTCTAATCACATTTGACGTAAAGAAGATGCAAGAGATGTGAAAGAAATTGATGGTGCTAACTTCTTTAGTAGGTCTTGATTCAGAGTACTCAATATCTAGGCCTTAGATTTTAGGTAGGTCAACCATTGGTTATCTAGCAGAGACATCGCTTTCTCCAGAAGGTGGCTTTACCTTATTCATTGACTTCTCCAGTAGCGCCATCAGATTGTTCTGCCCGAGTTGCTTAGGGAAGGGGATGATGCGGCCAATTTATGAGTTGAGAAGGCTAAGCAGGCAACTACGGAGGAAGGACTAGTGCTCAACGTGGACAAGGAGATAGCTCAACCATATAATATTACTACTGTAAAGAGCCAAGTCATACCATATACTAGCACCCCCTCTTGTAAGGCATGCCAATCCATAATGCCTACGTAGCTACACCTCAAAAGAGTCAGCTTACTTCATACATTTTTGACAGATGAGGGAACTAGGAGACAGTTTGAGCAGTTTTAGTTTCAGCATTAACAATAGACATAGACCTTATCTATCACAGCTATATTAGCTCAGATAGGAACTCCTGCCGCTTGCCTTACATCATCTTAGTCTTGTACTTTAGTAATAAACTTTGGGGTGACTGATCATATGACTAGGAACCGTATATTATCATCCTTTACCCATATTTCTGTTTCTTTATTAGTTACCGTAGCAGATAGTTCGAAAACACCAGTCCCTGGGGTTGAATCTTTCTCTACGACGCATGATCTTCCCTTGTGTACTATGCTTTACTTGCCTCAATTTCTATTTATTTACTATCAGTTTGTAGTATTACCAAAGCTTTAAACTACTAGTGACATTCTTTCCTACATATTGTATTTTTTAGGCATATGGAACCAAAAAAACGATTGACATAGGATATGAGCACAACGGTCTGTATGAATTAGAGTTGGCATTCGACTTGGTGGCCTATATCAGCTTTACATCATCTTTTGACTACCATTATCGATTTGGTCATCCATCCCTACTTGTACCTAAACCTTTGGTTCCCTCTTTAAATTATGTTCATTCATTAGAGTGTGAGTCATGTTAGCAAGGAAGGCACAATCGCGTGTCTTATCCTAGTTGGATCGATAAAATGGTTGATCGATAAAATGGCTAATAGCTCATTTGATTTAGTCCATTCAGACATATCGAGTTCATGTTCACTAGTATCAAAACTTGGATTTAAATAATTTATTAGTTTTGTGGATCATTTTCATAGAGTTACATGGATGTATATTTAAAAATCTCATTCTAATGTTGAAAGTACCCTGGGGGGTGAATAGGGTATTTGCTAATCTAGTCCGAATACGATGCCAAATTAAAACTTACTAACTAATTATCCTAGCAAGAATGATATTCAAAAGGATTATATGCAAGGATGAACAATATGACAATAGGCGATATAAACAATGAGCACAAGATATAGTAAAAAATATACGCTAATGCAAAACACAAATACAAGAAATTGATCACGGAGTTCGGTCAACCTATGATCTATGTCTCTGCTCCTCACCCTCGAGGAGATTCTCCACTAATCACAAAATCAACTACAAAATCGGTTTTCTAGCTCATCGAAAACTTTTACAACTCACATAATTGTCAATACATTATACACTTCTCTAAGTGTTGGCCTAGCCCGTGTCACCTTCATCAAGTGCTTGAAATTACTTCCTCTCCCTAAGCTTTACAACTAAGCCACTCCTCTTGGAATTGACCATATCTCTTCCAACCACTCCTCTAAGTGTGTGTATTAAAACGTGTTCTCTCAATGTTAAGCACAAATAAGAGGTTTTGTTCTTTAAACAAGTGAGAATGAAATTAATCTCTCTCAATGATACAACCCCACAACCCAAATATACGATATATGAAATACTAAAGCTCAAAAGGTTATGTGTGCAATCAATAAATAAAATAAAATTAAACTCAAATAAATCTAGCTCAAATATGATAATCAAGATATAAATAGGCTAGAGAATGAGTTTAGAAAAACTTCTCTAAACAAAGAGATGTAGATGGTTGAGGTTGAACTCCTCAAAACCGAGATTTGAAAGCCTTCTCTTTGTTAAAATCTTTTCCACAAACCAAAACACACTTAAAACCTTGAAAACAAACTGATATAAACTCAATTTAAACATCCATAAACTAAAGAAAAGAGTTATAATGCATATATATAGTCTCCTAAACCAAAACATCCCAAAACTAGCCGTTACTAGTCAAACTAGCCATTATCGGTCAACTGGAACTTTGCGTCGGTCGACTCATAGGCTTGAAACTTCAAAAGGCTGAAAAATACATCTGTTCGGTCGACTGACATGCTTATCGATCAACTGAAAACATGCATCGGTCGACTAAAATCATGCATGACAAATTCTAAAATTTTGCGTAGCTAATTTTCTAAAATCAATTAAAAATAGAAAATCAATTCTAAAAATAGTAAAATTTGGGAAAAGTTTTCTACACATGAAAATAAATATATTAGAGAAAATATATCTGAAATATCACTTTGTATTTGTGAGAAATCACTATTTTAAAATAGATATTCTAGATTCTGAAAAACTGCTAAATACTTGTTTTTGTAAATTCAATTTAAAATAACAAAACAACTCCAAAATTAATAAAACTTGGGAAAATGTTTATATATGTGATGATGAACATGTTAGAGAAGAAAAATTTCAAATTACATTTTTCAATTGTAAAAGCTCATGTATTTTGCAAACTGTTCAAGATATGAAATCTCTAAACATTTTTTTTGATGAAATTCTTTTAAGCAAACTTTGAGATTATTTTTAATGGATTTATAGAATTTATAAAAGATGTAAAACTTTACCATAAATTCAATAAACCAAGAGTGAATTATTTTCGTCAAACTAGCCATTATCGGTCAACTGGAACTTTGCGTCGGTCGACTCATAGGCTTGAAACTTCAAAAGGCTGAAAAATACATCTGTTCGGTCGACTGACATGCTTATCGATCAACTGAAAACATGCATCGGTCGACTAAAATCATGCATGACAAATTCTAAAATTTTGCGTAGCTAATTTTCTAAAATCAATTAAAAATAGAAAATCAATTCTAAAAATAGTAAAATTTGGGAAAAGTTTTCTACACATGAAAATAAATATATTAGAGAAAATATATCTGAAATATCACTTTGTATTTGTGAGAAATCACTATTTTAAAATAGATATTCTAGATTCTGAAAAACTGCTAAATACTTGTTTTTGTAAATTCAATTTAAAATAACAAAACAACTCCAAAATTAATAAAACTTGGGAAAATGTTTATATATGTGATGATGAACATGTTAGAGAAGAAAAATTTCAAATTACATTTTTCAATTGTAAAAGCTCATGTATTTTGCAAACTGTTCAAGATATGAAATCTCTAAACATTTTTTTTGATGAAATTCTTTTAAGCAAACTTTGAGATTATTTTTAATGGATTTATAGAATTTATAAAAGATGTAAAACTTTACCATAAATTCAATAAACCAAGAGTGAATTATTTTCTAAAAAAGCGTATAATGTAACAAAACAAAATAACTTGTATGTGTATGATATGAGCTTTAAGCATTAACACAAAGAATAAACTAAAAACTAATATATCCAAGGCAAATAATCTCAATAGCTCGTCTTAGTTACGGATGAAGTGATGATGAATCTTAACTTGAATTGTGATGGCTTTATTCCGATTTTTACTAACCTCCAAGATATTGTCATTTACGCTCAATTCCATCAAACCTCCAACAAGGATCTTTGTGTAGGATTCCTACCGAGTAAAGAAAATACTCGACAAACGATGTTAGAAATTGTTTGTTAATTATTAAAACTAGATTAGACAGTAGGCTCATAAATATGAGACCTAACAATATATTTTTGGTTTTCAAATGTTTACATTTTGAGACTAAAAATCAATTTAGTACCGATACAAAAATTTTGAGAATTGATAATGCTAAAAAATACTTCGATAAAATTTTACTCAATTTTTGGAATAGAATGAAATTTTGCATCAATCATCTTGTGTTTATACCCCCTCATCAAAATGGAGTTGCTAAATATAAAAATTGACATTTGTTAAATATTGCTCACACTCTATTATTTAATAGACATGTTTCTAAAGAACTCTTGGGAGATGCCATTTTGACTGCATGTTACTTGCTAAATCGCATGCCTTCTTCATTTTTGGATGTTTTGGGTCTTTTTAAATTATAATTGACATAGATTACAATAAAAAGAATGTAATGAAATAAGAAAAATTTATATTTTTGGGGAGGGTTCTTGTCAATATACCGATGGAGCGTCGATTTTGTACTCCGTTGATGTATTGACTAAGACGACGGGTCTTTTTCTGTTTATAAGAGGTGGATTGATTGGAAGATAACTTAGTCTTCTCTCAGCAGCTTCTCTTAATAAAAAGAATGGGAAGTACAATTCTAATCTCTTTATATGTTTGTATTCTTGGCTAAGGCTTTTGAACTTGTAGAATGGATGATATCCTCTCCTTTTATAGGCTAAAAGAGAGAGTTAACAACATTTAATTGTGGATTAACTAGCTATTAAAGTTGGAGATAATAGGGAGTGATTATTCCCCTGAAAATAGCTCTCAAATTGGCTATTTGGTGAACTTCATGGGCTTAGTGAAGTTCGCTGAAGATATGGACGAAGGTCGCTGCGGGCGCGAGCGAGGGTCATTACGGACATGGGTGAGAGTCTCTGCGGACATGTGCGAGTCGCTACAGAAGTGCGCGAGTCTTCTTCAGAAGTATGTCTTGGTCCACTTGAGTTGACGTGGGCGGAGTTCATTGGCTAACATACTTCACCCATGATTTTGAATTTGACACAAAATTTGACTCTAGGCTTAGCCAATTAATGAGTTGTTTGGCGATGTTCGCTTCAGTTGTCAAGTGACATTCGTTGCAGCTTGTTATGGGCTTAATTTTGGACCTATTTGAAGTGTTTAGCCCAAGGGCGTTTACTTCTTAGATTCAAGCTGATAATCAGTCTAAGTAAAAATACATTTTGGCCATCTACATTGGATAACAAACTTCATACTCAGTTTTACACCCTCATAATGACATGTTTTTTCTTCCATTTAAAATCTTTGGTTCATTATATTTTGTACACAATCATAATTCTCAAAAAACTAAACTACATTCACGGTCTCTCAAACGTATTTGTCTTAGTTATTCTCTCACTCAAAAGAGATAGAGGTGTTATTATCCTTCTATAGGTTGCTATGTTTTATGTATAGATGTCACTTTTTGTGACTCTTAGTTTGGAAAACCCCTCCTTCTACCTTTGAGAATGATTATGATTACTTGATTATTCATGAGACACAAATCATCAATGGTTCGTCTGATTCTAATGTAGTACCTAGCTCAAAACCATCACCATTAGAGAAGCCTCTTCAAGTTTATACATGTTGTTGTGTTCCTCTGTCTATGCCAGTGCTAGCCTCTATGTCGAGTCCTGATCCAGAATCTAGTGAAACCATTACTGATTAGTTACCTCTAACATTACTATTGATGATCTCCCTATCGCTCTTTGCAAGGATAAGATGTATTGCCCTAGACATCCCATTTCTAAACTTATCTCATACTCTTACTTATTATCTTCATATCAGTGCTTTCTCCATATCAGTGCTTTCTCTCCTTTTTGGATTCTCATTCTGTTTCCAAATCTGCATTATAAGACTTTTCTATTATAGGTTGGACTAAGGTGATGCAAGATGAGATGATGTAGGGCCCTCTTGCTTATATACCAAGCGTAGGATCGTGACCCTTAAAAAAAGTGTACGCTCTTATAAAGAGTAAATATGCGGAAGCTTTACAATTAGAACACTAGAGGGTGAGTTTGTAAGATATGTTATAAATTTTAAGAAAGAATGACAACAATCTTAGAAAATGAATATCATAAACACAAGCATGTATATTGGTTCCACCTCCTTGGTGTACATCCAGTCCCCAAGAAAATCCCGCTTGAGATTTCCACCATGATTTTGAAAACTTACAAAATCAAAAGCAAAGCTGATCAATTTATAAGACTATACAAATTGCAAACCTAATTGACAACATCATGCCAATTGTAAACCGACCTCTAGACCAAGAGATCAACCCCTCTCACAAACTGAGAGAACCTTCCTTTGAAGTAAGTACAAATCCAATCCCATAAGCCTTGAATGTGTTGTGAACATATTTCTCACTATGGCTATAGGTTTCACTCTCTGCAATTTGCCGAAAAACTTAGTAGGAAATGATCAAGAACATAGACTTTTCAGAAAATAGTTTTTCTTAATACTTAGGCTAAAAAATAGAATGTTTGCCCTCTTGAATATGCACAAAATTTAATCTTTTGAGTGCAAATCTTATTATATTATTTACTAACATTTACCCTATTTATAGCCTCTAAAAAGTCATATTTTTAAACCAAAATAACACCTCAAAACGGCTATAAACAGTCATACATTCAAAGCCTATAATAGTCAGAAAACTACCTTTGTAGTCGACTACAACTCTTACTAGTCGACTACTCTGAGTTCAAACACTCTGTGTAGTCATATAATTCCTTAGTAGTTGACTACTTTGACTATTGGTCGACTACTCTGTAATTGACAGAAAGTCTGGAATTCTGATTCAACTCTTATTGGTCGACTATAATGTCTGTCGACTACTCTGTAATTGACAGAAAGTCTGGAATTCTGATTCAACTCTTATTGGTCGACTATAATGTCTAGTAGTCGACTAGTCTATAATAACTGGAATTCTGATTCAACTCTTATTGGTCGACTATAATGTCTAGTAGTCGACTAGTCTATAATAACACACAAACTGATATTCTATCTGTGTCTTGTGTAGTCGACTATTCATGCTATTAGTCGACTATTAAGAGGTAGATATGAGCTATATGATATTTTTTAAGTCTCACTCAATATCTATTAAATCTAATGATTAACATAGGGAATTTTTATAGTTAACCATCATACTAAGCATGTGTTAGTGTGTTTTAACACTGTGTGTGCATGTGTGTGAGTCATTAAGGCTTGTACACATTTCTAAGTAAAGAAAATATAAAATTACATTTTGATAATAAAATATATCTTCTTCTTAGCTTTATTTTGCCTTGAACTCATCCTATGTCTTGAGTATCTCTTTGAATATCATTGTTTATTTAGCTCTGATACTGCAAAACAAAGGTTAGCACATAATACACACAACATATAATATTTGTTATCATCAAAACAAACTAATCTTGGGGTCAAGATTCCTAACAGATGATAGTTTTTGGGCAAAATGATACATGGGAGTTTGTTACTCTTCCTCTAGGGAAGAAAACTTTTAGCTGTAAATGAGTTTACACTATCGAGCTAAACCTAAATGGGTCTCTTGCTTGCTTGAAGGTAAAATTAGTTGCAAAAGGTTATTCTCAAGTGTATGGGTTTGACTATCTTAACACTTTCGCTCCGATCGCAATGATGACTTCCATATGAGTTCTTATCTCACAGACTACAACATTCCACTTATCAGTTAGACATCAATAATGCTTTTCTCAATGGTATCCTAAAGGATGAGGTCCATATGGAGCAACCACCAGGTTTTGTTACTCAAGGAGATGTGTGGAAATATTTGTAGGCTGAGAAATCACTATAGCTTGAAACAGTCTTTGAGAGTATGGTGTGGATGTTTTATGTTGGGTGTTTAGGAGTGTAGTCGAGCACAAAAAGCTCACTTAGTTTTTTACGGTCTCACACTAGGAAAAAGATTCTCCTTATTGTGTATGTGGATGGTATTGTGATCACAAGAGATGATACATAGGGGATTGAAAGCCTAAAGAAAACACCTACAGTAGCAAGTTGTAGACAAAGGATCTTAGATCCTTGAAGTACGTCTTTGGTATTGAGGTGGCTAGGTCCAAGAAAGACATTTTCCTATCACAAAGGAACTATATTCTTGACATGCTTTTAGAGGTAGATATGCTAAGGTGTAGTTTGTTAATTCTCCAATGGATGTGAAGAATAAGCTACTACCGGATCAGTGGAAACCTTTGAAGGATGTTGCAGTATATTTTTGCTCTTGGCATAGTCGAACTACCGGATCAGTGGAGATTAGTAGGAAAGTCGAACTACCTAATAGTAACTAGGCCAGATGTTATTTTTGCTCTTGGCATAGTCAGTCAGTTGCACTAAGGATGACTCATTTGGAGATCGTGAAGTAGATTCTTGGATACTTAAACAAAGCTCCAAGAAGAGGAATTCTCTATTCAGATTGTGAGCACATCAGAGACATGTTTTTCAAATGCAGATCGGGCATGATATCCTTCTGACAGGCAATCAACTATAGGTTATTTTCTTTCTTAGGGAAAATCTTGTGTCTTGAAAAAATAAGAAATAAAGTGTGGTTTCTTGGTCTAGTGTAGAATCTGAGTACTGAATAATGGCAAACATGACAAGTGAGTTGATTTGGATTAAAGACATTTTGATAGAGATTGGTTTTCCTCCTAAGTGACCTATGAGATTATAAGTTGATAACAAGTTTGCTACATATATTGCTGAGAATCCTGTATTCCATGAGAAGAGCAAGCATATTGAGATTGATTATCATCTAGTTCAGAAGAAGATGGGTGGTTGAAATATTGTGGCTAAGCGTGTATCATTAGAGAATCATCATGCAAATATTCTCACAAAAACCCTATTAGGAAAACACAAGTATATTTTATTTGTGACAAGATAGGCATGTGCGATGCATATGCTCCAACTTAAACAAGAGTGTTGTAAGAAAAAGTTAGTTGATCTTATTGTTTTAGTCTCACATTACTTGTGGATTAATTATGTATCAATTCTTCCATTATAAATAAACTAATAGAGAAGAGACCAAAGTTTTATCTCATCTTTCCTTCTTTATCTCTGGTAACAATATACAATTCTTATTGGATTGGTTCTTCTGACCATAGACCTGGAAGATCTCTTTCATAGCCATCAAAATCAAATACATAACCCAATAGGAGTCCTGACCTGGATAGAATTCTAAAATAGACTGAAAATAGGAAAACTACCCGAACTGGTCTAACTGACCGGTTCGATCCTTCGGTCTAACTGACCGGTTCTATCCTTCTGTCTAACTGACTAGTATGCAGGCAGTTGATTCTGTGATTCTACCAGTTTGACCGGGTGGTCTCACCACTACCACTTGCCATTTTTCCTCATTTCACATTCTCTTGTTTCCCTCTTTGTTTATGACCCTTCTCGTTTTGCTTCTCGCTTTGTTTTCAACTCTTTTGTTTTCTTTAAGGGTTGAAATACAAGGCTACATCCCTACAATGATTGACATCTCTATCATCCCATTATGTCATAGCTTCACATAAATGAGACTTAATTATCATTTAGATGATTATTAATTATAATTGAAAAAATGTTTTCTTAATGCCACACCTTATTGAAAATTATGGGAATCTAGCAACATGTTCATATGCCTCATTTATAGAAAATATGAGACTTTAAATATATAAGCCTTTTAAATGGCCTCCTTAAAATTTTCACTAAGGTTCTTTCTAATAGGCTTGCTTCCTTTCTATCTTCTCTAGTTGACCGTTCTCAATCTGCCTTCTAGATGGTAAATCTACTATGGATTCCTATGTTATTTCTCATGAGCTTCTTCATTTGTGTTCTAGTAAACGCAAGGAAATTTGCATGATCAAAATTGACTTTATGAAGGCTTTTGATTTGTTAGCCGGTCTTTCATTCTTGAGATGCTTAAAGCTAGGAGCTTTGGGTTCAAGTGGTGTCAGTGGATAGGAGAAGTTCTACATTCCTCTGAGTTTGGGCTATTCTGATGAATGGTTCTCCTTCAAAGTTCTTTAATTGTTCTAGGGGACTGAAGCAGGATGACCCTCTCTCATCCATGCTTTTTTATCCTTGCTGTAGATGTCCTTAACAAGATGCTATATTCTAATGTTGAAGCTAGTGATTAATTACAATTGCATCTTAATGGGCAAATTAATACTCATTCCCTCCAATTTACTGATGACACCATCATTATGTCTAGAGCTACCATCTCTGATTTTGCTATTTTAAATCCATTTTTTTACATGTTTGAGGACATCTCAGGTTTTAAGCATTAGCTATGCTAAAATGAATCTGTTTTATTTTGGGAAATCAGCCACCAAAGGGGCTTTATTTGCTAAAATTCTTAACCATTCTCTTGAGCACCCTCCCTTTAAATACCTTGGAATACCTATAGAAAAAGGTTCACTCAACAAACAACGCCGACAACCTCTTTTAGATAAATTCTCTAAGAGATTATCTATGTGGAAAAGTAAGCAACTAACTATTGAAGGATGTTTAATTCTTATTAACTCTATCCTCTCTTCCCTTATATTATCATTCTTTTTTCAAGCTTGTAATTTGGCTTATCAAGGCAACATATAAGATTAAAAGTAGTTTTTTATGAGGAAGAAATTATAATAACTCCTCAGGAAAATCTTTAGTGAAGTGGAGTTTGGTTTGTAAACCTAAAAGGGAAGGTGGATTAGGTATCCTTAATTTATATCATCTCAATCTTTCTTTGATGTCCAAATGGATGTGGAAGGTGGTCCAAAATGATTCTTTTGTGGGGAAAAGTCTTTTCTTCTTTAACTCTTAAGGATACCCTAACCATAGTGGCACACTACCAAGTCTCACTGCTTCTAAATTTTGGCATGATGACTTCTCTAGTAGTGAAGCTTTAAAGTGTCTAGTTCAATGGAGTTTAGGTGAGGGTTCCTATATTAGATTATGGGAGGACAAATGGACAAGCTCAAACTCTTTGGCTTCTCTTTTTCCCATTTCATAAAACCATGTTTTTTCAAAATATGCTAGTGTTAGATCTCAGGGGATATTTAATAGTAACCATCAGAGATGACAACCCTTGCTTAAGAGAACTATCACTTCTTAGGAGAGAGAAGAGGTCTCAAGACTTAAATATTATCTTCAAATCTTTCCATTTCACCATCTAGTGATAGGGATACAGTTTGGTGGCCATATCATCCTTCAGGTTCTTTTTCAGTTAAGTCCATACATTCTTTTCTTAATAGTAGTGGTACTTTATATAAGGTCTTCAATTTCATATGGAAATCTATCATTCCGGTAACAGTTGAAATTTTCTTATGGCTTCTTCCAAGAGGAAACTTAATACTAAGATCAATCTAGAGTCGAATGGATGGACGAAGATTCTACTTGTTCTTTTTGCAGTGAGGCCCCTGAAATTGATGAATACCTTTTTCTTTACTGCTCATTTGTGAAAATTTTCTGGTCTTTTTTCGTACCAATCCTTAAGCTTTCCTCTACGACACAAGACTTTAGTTATATTGTTGATTCTTTTAGTTCTTTCTTGGTGGAAAGTGATTACAGAACCTTATGGTCAATTCTCTTCCCTTGTTTCTGCTGATGTATATGAAGAGCAAGAAATAATCTTATTTTCAACGAGACTATAATCACTGCTTGTATATTGGTCTTTAATGTTGCGTATTACATACTATTATGGATGACTTGGCTTCTAAGCGATCCTACAAGATCAAAGAATTGGCAGAAAAGAGGGGGATAGCTAGGTTGTTGCTATAATTTTTTAATTTTATTTCTATAACTAGATTATACTCTTTTCTTTTGTTCTCTTCCGGTCATGGGTTTTGTACTTTTTTTGAGCTTAGTTATAGCTCTAAACAGATGTATCTTCTTTTGCCTAAATTTTCCTAGATCTATTTAGTTTACGTTATAGTTTTAATCAAACATCTATGATTTCTGCAGTAGGTGATGGCTATGGTCCTCTCCCTACTCTTGGGTATGAACTGTTTGTTCATTACTATTCTTAGGTATGAATTGTTTGTTCATTATTATTCTTAGACTTTTCATATCAGTGTTTAGTTAGTGTGGTTAATGATATATGAACGGGGCATCTCACCTGTTTCTACTTAAAAAAAAGAGTAAGACTTTGATCAATTTGTAATGTTATTGCGTGCAGTCGATTCATTGGCCTTGAAGTTAAAAAATTCAGTTTGGGCAAAGCTATACTTATTATCAATAAATAATTTTATTAGTATTTTGATCATGTGATCCCAAGTTAAAGAGGATTATTTCTCTGTTATATTTGATTGGTCGTGTAGGTATCTGTTATATTTAAAATTCACTTAAGTGCTTATCCCCCCTCTGGATTCGAACATGTCCTATGCCAACTAATCATCAGATCACCCCAGTTAGGATGACTCAAGTAGCTTCACCATTCAACTCTTCCTAACAAGGGCTGAGTCGAAAGGTGTCCTCGCTTGACTTACATGTCGAGTCGACCCCACTCCTCTTCATTCCACAATGCTAGATCAACGACCTTCAAGGCTGACTAAAAAGAAGGTACTTATCGGCCTACTTGTAAGATCAAGACAAGAGGCATCACATGTCGACCCTCTTAGAGAGACAAGTTGAAAGACGATGTATCCTCAGGCCCCCCCCATTGACAATCGATTGCTTCACATTAAATTCATGATCAGAATTATTATTTCTTCAGCCCTAAAATTTTTTATGACTCATCGGACCTCATCAGTGCTATGCACACCGAGTCATAATTAAACGCCTAGGTGACTCTTCCCCCTCTATAGCCGATGCCTATAAAGAAGATGCTAATTGAGCCGCTTGTTTGGGCTTGGCGGAAGTTACCTATTTACCCTTCTGATCCGCTATAAAGGGAAGAAACTATCTATCGCCTAGGGTAAGCTAAACTCTGGCTAAAAAACTCTTAACACTTAACTCTCCTTCTTTCCCACTCAACCTCTCTACTAAATTGATCATCAGAGGAACCATCAGAGATTCCAAGTCTGACCTCTTACGTGTTGTTCATGTGCAGGGCTAGACTCTCAGCTCAAGAACCAACCATTTGAAGAAGATTGATGACTCTAATACCCAAATAATCCCCACACAATCCCTTGTTAGATAATTGACATCAACAGTTTGGAGTCCATCATGGGGCCATTCTTTCTTCTTCGCATAGAATGGCTGGTTCTAATTGCCCAGGCTGATCCTCTAATCAATCCACTAAAGACCACCATATGGGCTATGTCAATCAAGCCTAGTCAGAGGAGTCTGCTCGGAGGACTTCTTAATCTCTCCAGCAGCAGTTCACTTCCTTCATGAATGAGCTCCTTAGTTGGATTCTCTTTAGTACCCTTCTCCATCGTTCACTCCTCCTCCTACCCATCTTGCATGTCAGGCCCAATAGCGAATGCCTAAAGACTACGCTAAGCACACCTCTCCTCCACTTCACCAACATGGTTGCTTCTCCACTCCGCCTTGATAGACCCAATCGTACGTGGAGGTAACAGGGAAAATCCATAGTTATGGCCATGGTGGCAATGAACACACTGCATGGACGGATTCATGTGGCCCCAGATACCCTTATGCTACTCTGGATCCTTTCGCGACTAATCTAGCATCTGGTTATGAGTGGATATTCAATACTATAGCCAAGACCATTAGAGGGAACACTCCACTCCCCGACTAGATAATGAATGAACCTGCGCCAAATTCCAAATGCCTCATATCGAGAAGCACAAAGGCGAAGGAGATCCAGTGGAGCAAGCACAAAAATTATATGAGTTGATGAACATGCAACATGTGACTGAGCCAATCATATGTAGAGCTTTTGCCATCACTCTGATAGGAAGTGCCAAGATATGGTAAAATTTATTGGGTGAGAAGTCCATCAACAGCTTCGAGTAGCTCAACCAAAAGTTTGTACACCTTTTTTGGCTAACTCCAAATAAAAGAATCCCTCCCACGTCTTACAACAGATGATTCAAGAGCCTAGAGAAAGCCTCAGGGACTAGTTCAAGAGGTTCTAAGTCAAAAGGCTGGAAGTCCACGACTCTGGCACCATGGTTGCTATGGCTGCGATCTCGACAGGGCTAGAGAACAACAAGTTAGCTAACACGATCATTGTAAACCGAGTCACCAACTATGAACAGTTGATAGCCAGAGCCTGAGGGTACATAGACATGGAAGAAGCTCGAGCCTATAGGAAGGTGGCCAAAGAAGCATAAGCAATAGCAGCAATAGTAGCATCAGCAACAGTAGTCGATCCCTCTCCAAAGAAGAAGACGGAGAAGGATTCCCCCAAAACCAACTCCACGCCAAGCCTAGCCGATAAGAAAGACCAAAGGAGAAAGATGGCCAAGAAGCCGACCCTTACTTCCCTCAACACTTCTCTCTCACAATCCCTATACTTAGTCCAGAAGGTAAGGTATTTAAATTCTACTCCTCCCTGCATGAAGTCAAACTCTTGGTATAGAGACCCAAAATAGTATTACCAATATCATATAGATCACGCCTATCATACCGATGACTACTAATTCCTCTAGAGAAATATTGAGGACTTGATACAAAAATAATTCCTGAAGAGACTCATGTCTTAGTATGACAAAGGACGACATACTCTAGGAAAGTATGATAGGAGGTCTCGATCTAGATCACCTCGTCCCTAACGTCAACAAGATATACAACCTCCAGAGATTAGCAGTCGGGGCACTATTAGCGGTGGCCCAGCAGTGGGAACGCTCGGAAGAAGTATGCTAGATGAGCACTGGGTGTCAACTTATGTGAGCAGAAGCCTTGGACAAATCAACCCATCTCCTTCATCAACACTGATTTGAGCGGTATCGAGACCCCTCATGATGACCCCCTCATTATCTCGGCCAAGATTAATGGCATCCAAGTCAAGAGGATCTTGGTTGATACATAGAGTTTCACTGATATCCTGTTCCTCGAAGCCTTCAATTAGATGGGCATCATCAAGTCTAAACTATAGCCTTGCTGAGGTCCTATCGTCGAATTTCATAGGACATTTGCTCTTGCTAGAAAGGATGATCACTCTCCCCCTAATGGTCGATGAGTACCCTTGCCAATCCACTATCCAAACCCTATTTTTCGTGATTAACATTAAGTCTGCCTACAACGTTATTCTTGGAAGAATCTCCTTGAATAGCGTACATGCGGTCCCATCCACTTACCACCGGATAGTGAAGCCCCCGACCCCAGAAGGAGTTGGGTGCATCAGGAGCAACTAGTGAGAAGTAAGATCCTACTATCTAATTTCAATGAAAGAGAAAGGAATGTTAGAGACCCAGCCGATGAAGAAGACGCATCTCTAGATGGAGAAAGAACTAAAACGGGAGCGGATGACTCTCGTAGAAGAACTGCAAGAAGTGCCGATTGACCTAGATGGGTCAAGGAAGGTCAAAATCAGGTCGAGCCTCAACGGGAAGCTGTGATTGTGTTCCTACACAAGAATGCAGATGTGTTTGCATTGGATCCCGAAGAGATGCAGGGAATTCCCCTTAAAATAGTGAGCCATGAGCTCTCGGTCGACTGACATGGCAACTCGATTCGTCAAAAGAAGAGACATCTCGGCCCCGAGAGGCAGAAGGTGACCTTGGATGAAGTCAATCGACTACTTAGAGCCTGATTCATTAGAGAAGTGTGGTACCCAGAATGGATATCTAATGTCGTACTGGTCAAGAAGTCCCTTGGCGTGGAGGATGTGCGTGGACTTTACAGACCTAAAAAAGGCTTGCCCCAAAGACAACTACTTTTTTTCAAGGATCGATCAATTAGTAGATGAGAGCGAAGACCATGAACTATTCTATTTTATGGATGTCTTCTCTAGACACAACCAGATCCTGATGGTGGAGCAGGAGAAGACCTCATTCATTACAGACCAAGGAGCCCACTGTTACAAGGTGATGCCCTTCGGTTCTAAGAATGCAGGGGCCACCTATCAGAGGCTGGTCAATAAGATATTCAAATACTAGATTGGTCGCAATGTGGAGGTGTATGTATATGACATCCTTATGAAGTCAAAGCCGGCATCATCTCTTGTGTCGGATCTTGAGGAAACCTTCTTGGTCCTCTAACACTACCGTGTGAGTCTCAACCCGGCCAAATGTGTTTTTAGGATGCAATCAGACAAATTTTTTGGATTCATGATTACCCAACGGGGCATCCACTAGTGGAAAACTGCAATTTACCTACGGACAAATAGCGACGGAATAGTCTGTCGCTATAACAAGGGTTATAGCGACGGAATAGTCCGTCGCTATTTTTCCGTCGGTAAATTATTTTTTACCGACGGAAATGTACATTTTAGCGACGGAAATTATCCGTCGCTAAAATCTGTAGCAACGGATTATTAGCGACGGAAATTTCCGTCGCTAATAACATCTTTAGCGACGGAAATTTCCGTCACTAAAGAAATCCTGAGGGAAAAATTTTGGGCACGGGCGCCCAAAAAATTTGGGCTGCCCGCCCCCGAAAAAAATCCCCCTTTCCCCCCTCTCCCGAATCCCCCCTCTCTCCTCCTTTCCCCTCCCCCACCCCTAGGATCTGTCGCCCTCTCTCCACCGCCGCCGCGCTTCCTCTGCTCGCCGCACGTTCTTTCCGCCGCCGCAGGCCACCTCTCTCTAGCTCGTTGAGGTAACCCTCTTCTCTTCCCCTCAAATCTCTCTCTCTCTCTCTCTTTGTCAATCTCTCTTCCCCCCCCTCAATCTCTCCTCCTCTCTCCTCTCTGTTGTTCTCCCTCTCTCTGTCGACTGACGCCGACGGCGGCGACCCAACTCGCCGCCCGCGCCTGCCGACGAGAGAGAGGCGAGAGAGAGGGAGAGATTGAGGGGGGGGGGGTACAGTGAATTTTTTTTAATTTGTTTACTTGTAATTTATTTTTTATATTTAGTGTTTAATTTTGGTAAAACAAAAATAGTGCAAAAAACCCAAACCCTAATAAAAAATGTTAATTTTGATGAAATTATGATATAAAAAAATAAATTTAATTAGTGTTATGGTTAGGATTAGGCGAGGGTTAGGGTTAGGGTTCGGGTTCGGGTTCGGGTTAGGGTTAGGGTTAGGCGAGGGTTAGGGCTAGGGTTAGGGTTAGGGTTAGGGTTCGGTGAGGGTTAGGGTTAGGGTTAGGCGAGGGTTAGGTGAGGGTGGGGGTTAGGGTTAGGGTTAGATGTTATGGTTAGGGTTAGGCGAGGTTTAGGGTTAGGGTTAGGGTTCAGTGAGGGTTAGGGTTAGGGTTAGGCGAGGGTTAGGGTTCGGGTTCGGGTTAGGGTTTGAGGGGTTAGTGTTAGGGTTAGGGTTAGAGTTAGGGTTAGGGTTAGGTGAGGGTGGGGGTGATGGTGAGGTTGAGGGTTAGGGTTAGGCGAGGGTTAGGGTTAGGGTTCGGGAAAATTTTGGGTTAGGGTTAGGGTTAGAGTTAGGGTTAGGGTTAGGTGAGGGTGGGGGTGATGGTGAGGTTGAGGTTGAGGGTTAGGGTTAGGGTTAGGGTTTGGGTTAGGATTATGGTTAAACGAGGGTTAAGGTTAGGGTTTGGGTTAGCCGAGGGTTAGGGTTTGGATTAGGGTTAGATAAGGGTTAGGGTTAGGATTAGGGATCGGTGAGGGTGAGGGTGAGGGCGGAGGGTGGGGGTGGGTGTGAGGGTGAGTTTGAGGGTTAAGGTTAGGGTTAGGGTTAGGGGAGGGTGAAGGTGAGGGTGAGGGTGAAGGTTAGGGTTAGGGTTAGGTGAGGGTTTAGGTTAGGATTAGGATTAGGCTAGGGTTAGGGTTAGGATTAAGGTTAGGATTAGGGTTTGGTGAGGGTTAGGGTTAGGGATCAGTGAGGGTGGGGGTGATTGTGAGGTTGAGGTTGAGGTTTAGGATTAGGGTTAGGTGAGGGTTAGGGTTAGGGATCAGTGAGGGTAAGGGCGGGGTTAGGGTTAGGGTTAGGGGTTAGGGGACGGTGAAGGTGAGGGTGAGGGTTAGGGTTTGGTGAGGGTGAGAGTGAGGGTGGGGGTGATGTTGAAGAATATTACACTTAATATTCTAGAGGATAACCCAAAATAATTGTCACCACCAAAATCCCTCACTGATCAGTTTCAATTGACAGTGAGTCCACCAAAAGTATCTGTAGGCTGTCTAAAAATCACAATGGATAGTCGATCCCTATCAAGCCCTGATAATGAAAGTTACAATCAGACGACTTTCTGATCTTTGCATCCGCAATTCTGCAACCGCTATAGACACGGCCTCATCTCTGAGATGACTGATCTTGATGGCTGCGACAACAGCATGACTAATATGATATTAGCAACTATTAGAGATGCTGATGAGCAGTGTAGTGATTTCAGAAATCAAAGGTTGGACTTAGTTGGTGAGTTGCTTGGTAGAGAGCTATGGGCAAATATTCATCTTCAAAACACTATGGATGTTGATTCCCGTCTAACTCCAACAACGAAAGCTACAATCAAATAGCTTTCGGGTCGACAATCGAAAGCGGTAAATAGAGGACCTTTCACGTAGATCGAGAAGAGTTACAATTCGACGACGCTTCCGACAACTGATGAAAGCTCTATTCTGCAGCCTTCGCAACCAACAGTGAGAGTTACAATTTGACGACTCTCATATCCTATAACAGGCAAGGATCAATAAACAATAGCCTTCGCAATGTTATAATGGATGAGGTTACAAGTCAACAACCTCTCTCAAACGCAGAAAGTCATTCCTGCGTTTCCTAAGTTCAAAACGCACACTTGTGTGTTCCTCAGCAGACATCGAACTCTGTAACGCAGAGTTAAAGTACAAGACGCACACATAACGTGCGTTCTTCAATAGACTCAACTATGTGCCCCAAACTCTGGACGCAGAGTTGAGCTTCAACGCACACGGCCTGTGCGTCTCAAATCTCTAACAGAGATTTAACTCTGCGTCTCAAGCCTTGGACGCAGAGTTAAAGCCCATAACGCCAACTGAGGCGTTTTGACTTGTTCAAACGCAAGTCGAACGGCCTCAAAACCGTTATCCCACGTTCTGAGGGATTCTCGCCCACAAAGGAGCGGAAATAGGGGTTGGTTACACTCCACATCACCCTATTCTTTGTTTCGCAGGTACCGAGCGACCTCCTAGACGCGGCCGCAATGCTACTAAGGAATCGAACCTCATCCCTGATATTAATCGGAGGGCTGTGATCCGATGGGAAAACGGAGTGCCTGTTGGGGCCTTTGCCAATGCTTTCAACAATTTCCTTGCCGTTTTAGCCAGGAGACACGATTTCTTCAACATATTTTGACGTGGAAATCGCAGCGGATTGATGCGCTGGTGGCTTGTTGGAGATATATATGTGTGAGTCATTTATTTTAATTTTTATCATTATTAGTTATTAGTTTATTATTATGTTTAATAAACTGATATGTATCTACTTTTTCTTTATATGTTGAAGCGATTTTTCTTTCTTGACGATAATATTTGTGCTTGGACGTACTGCTT
Source organism: Asparagus officinalis (assembly GCF_001876935.1). Lineage (NCBI taxonomy): Eukaryota > Viridiplantae > Streptophyta > Magnoliopsida > Asparagales > Asparagaceae > Asparagus > Asparagus officinalis. The sequence continues at coordinate 71,453,178 of NC_033799.1, read as the reverse complement.
CGGGCAAATCAATGTATCGTTCAAGAGATGGCGGTTTTAGATAAAGAAAAAATATTTTATCCAAATAACAGAAGATTGGGAGCGATTCTGGCATCTTGACGAGCGTGTGGATGGAGTAGATTTTTTTGCACTTTGCAGTTACTGGGACACGGCTGAAATTCAGGTATTATTGAAGTATATATTTTTAATTTATTGTTTGAATTTCTATATTGTTTCGAATTGACATTGTTTTACAGGCTCAAGCTGAAATAGCAAGGAGGAATCGCAACGCGCCTCGCAGTTACGAGCATCACGGGGGCTCCAGGACATTCAGCTAGCATTATCATCAATTAGAGCTTGAGGTATATAATATATTAGCTTTTACGTTGAGTATAATTTATGTGTTATGGGTTAATGATATATTTGAATAAAATAGGGAAGGGGAGATCTCAGACATTTTGCAGATCGTATTCTGACTTCCTGGAGCCCGAATTACGCCAATGAAGAGAAGAAAGCAAAGAATAAGGATCTGGCTGTAAGTAGCAGTTCATTTATATATTCAATTTCATATCAATGCATCATTATTAAGTCGACTTGCCCGGGTTGTTTTGATATATCGCAGGAGAAATTACATACCAAGGTACAGGAGCAATTGACTCAGTCTCAGGTCAGTTCTAACACTCCTGCTCGGCTAAGTAGAGAGGATGAGGACTCCATCATCGAGACAGTCATTGGACCTAGTAGGAAGAACAGATATCGGTGGAGAGGATCCGAGCAGAGGCCGCACGAGTCTAGTGTAGCACTACGAGTCTGCCCAGCCACCACAAGGAACACCAGGAAGCAGTTCATATCAAGACTCGGATGTCTAGCCAGCGATTTAAAAGCGATTGAAGATTAGCAGTCACACGCAATCAACATATCAGCGGGCTCTAGAGGAAGAACGGAGGCGTCGGGAGCAGACCATATTTGGAGTTTCACACATCATGTCGACTCGTGCCTCAGGAGGCTCAGGAGGCATATAGGAGACATTTTTTTCTGTCATCACATATAATATATATACTTGCTTTTTTTTAATTAGTATATCGTACATTACTGATAACACTAATACAAAACTGTTACACACAACCCGTTAACTCTACCCTTAACACAACACCTCAAAATATATACTTATAATGTTATTTATGTGATGTTGCTGTTGATGTGTATGCGGTGCGGTAGTGTTGGTGGTATTGGTGGTGGCGGCGTTGGTTTGGTTGTGGTGTTGTGTTGTGCGTGGTCGTTATTGTTGGATTGGTTTGTGGGGGTGTTTGATCGTGGGGGGGTGGGAGGAATTGGGATTGGGTGTTGATGGTGGTGTGTGGTGATGGGTAGTGATGTAGGGGGAGGGCGTGTATAGCAGTATGATTGTGTGGTGGCTGGGGCGGCTTTGGTCGTGGATTGACAGGATGAGGAGTGGGATTTTGTTATTGGTGGTGGTTGAGGGGGAGGTGGTAGGCGTCGAGGGGGGAGTTTGTGTTGGGTTGGTGGGTGAGGTTGGAAGGATTTGTGTGGTGTGTGTTTGGAGTGTGGTGATGTGTTGTGCAGTTGTAGTATTGATGTTGTGTTGTGCTGTGTAGTGTGTTTGTGTTTGGTGTTGTGGTTGTATTGTTGTGTTGTGATGTTGTGTGGTGTTTGTGTAGTATTAGTATAGTATATATTTGTACTCTATTAACTGCTTTACACACACTTGTTAACATATTATTTAATTTACAGGCCGGGAACTTCTTCACAAGGTTGCAGCTGGAGGTAGTCATAATGTGGTGGTTGTTGAGATCCTTCC